>NW_016108215.1:192330-193963 GCF_001604975.1 Cebus imitator | reverse complement strand
TGTTTCATGATGCTATTGGAAATAATATCAGTTGTTATTAAATAGAAAAATAAACATTAATTAATAGTAGCAATGGTTTATGACAGGATAACCATTATTTACAGTTGCATGGTATGATTTGCTTAAGAGTAACAAAAATGTCTTTTAGATTTTCATTTACAATCCTTTTTATTATTTCTATAGCATAAAAGATGTGAGCGAGAAATAGAGTTAATAATATATGCACTGGGAGTTGTGGTTGTTTGTTAGACAACAAAACTATCTGGTATGCTGTCAGTGTTTATTTTTATTCTTCTCAGAAACATTTATTTCCCTACCCAAATAAACATATGTAAGAGGGCTAGCTCTTTGGACTACCATGAAAGTGGCTGTTTTAGTCCACAGGTGCATTGTGATATCATCAGAAGTGATCAACCACAAGCTTCCAGAGAAGGCTATAAAAGTTCTATTTGTCACAGCTTTGTTCTATACAGTTGCTCATTTAGTAGCAAACCAACTTTTATTTCTGAGAAACTGGTCCATTAAAAACGACCCTACAGTGTAGATAATCCCTTTTCATCTCTCATTTTGTATTATCAAGAAGTTTATCTCACTCCTCTTTTGAAATCTAACATTAGGGAATGCATTGTTTAACCTGTTATTTTATATACATATATATATATATACATATATATATATATATATCCTTTATATCATATTATATATATATCCTTTATAACATAATATATAGTGTATTGAATTTATAAATTATCAACTAATCATAAATCAGACTTATGAATCATAAGAGAATTACTATTAATACCACTTTTAGAAACACTGTAACTAAAGCCTGTCAACGTTAGTATTCACATCATTATCGTTTACATTTTCCTCTGTGGTATGACTATGTATAAGAGCTTGGAAAAGAGTTATAAAGACAGGAGACAGAAGATGCTAGTGTAAGCAAAATGTTCCTTAGCCTATCTAAATAAATCTACATAAAATATACAAACTGAAATTATACACACATGAAAAATATGTATATTATTTTATACCTTTTAAAAGGCAATTGATTGCAATCTACTTTTATTGAAGAGCTATAGGTGTAAACCAAAGAAAAATAAATGTAGATAGTGATAACAATTCATGTTGATAAACTACACATCATGGTTTATCTATTTTTTACAAAGAAATGAGTGATACATGTATAAATGATTATACATGTATAATTCGGACTTATGAATCATGAGCATTACTATTAATATTTAAATTATTATTTTATATATTACAAAGCTTGGTATTAACAAAACACCCTAGAATTCTTGATAATATTTTTACTCACTGCTACATTTTATCATGAAAACATTAATTTGCAGTATGACATGAATGACCATAAATTCTGAGGGTTTTAAAATTGCACTTATATGTTGTTTGATTTCTCCATTTTTGGCAGTAAAGTTAAGTGTACAAGAATGATTAGACCATGAACAAAGAAGTAGGTAAGAAATAATTTGTTATTCTGGGCTAAACTGAAGCTTTGATATTTTAGGAATTTTAGAGGAAATAAGTAATTGAAATAAGCCATTAAACTCACTTGTGTAGTACACTACCTATTTTAATATCATTGCTAAGGTTTTTTTTTTTTTTTTTTTTC
>NW_016108215.1:190305-191339 GCF_001604975.1 Cebus imitator | reverse complement strand
CTGAGGAATTTCAAAGCATTTTGGACTTTTTCTCATCAGTATGAGAACTCATTATTTTCCTCCTAGGATGGTAAGAATCAATGTGTTACTATATGTAATAAAAACTTCTAAGACAATTCCTAGTGCATAGTAAGTGCTCAAAAAGATTATTATTATTGTTATTATTATTATTGCCATTATTACTTTGGTAATAATCTGATTTATTTATAAGATAAGCATTTTATAGTTGCATGCCATAATTGGTGTAAGAATATAAAAGGTAGGCTTCAGATTCTATTTGCCAGTGCTTTCTGTTATTTCTATAGCATAATTTATTAAGTCTACAGGGCTAAGATAGAAGGTCCATGAGGATAAGTGAGCTACCTAATGTGTTCTATGCTTAATACTGTCATAGCAGAATTAACTGAAGATAAGTGAGCTACCCAATGTTTCCTATGCTTAGTACTGTCATAGCAGAATTAACTGAAGGTAAAGTTAGGAGTCACCTACGGTATATTATTGTACCTTTTTGAATTACAATGATGAATTTCTCTTCTACCTATTTTATATTCTATCATTAATATTGCTGGATTATTGTAATGACTATCTGAAGGTTTCTAGCAATTTTGCTTAACATTTCCAAATTAATTGCCCTAAACCACTGTTCACAAAAACACTCCACAATTTGCAGAATATGGAGTTTGAAAATTTACAAATAAAGATGAATTTCTTAATTTTCTATTAAAAGCCATGGATAACTCGATCCTAATTTTAATTTCCAAACATGTTACCTGCTTCTCTATAAATAATATTTTGATTTCAACCAGATTTTTTTAACTCAATATCTAATACTAATTTATACGTATCTTTACTCTCATGCTAAAACTCTTGGTTTGAGAGCTTACCACATAAGATCTTTCTTTCTCTCTCTCTCTTTTTATCTTTCTCCCTTTCTCCCTTTCACTCTTTCTCTCTTTCTCTCTCTCCCTCTTTCTTTCTTTCCTTCTTTCTTCCTTCCTTCCTTCCTTCCTTCCTTCCTTCCTTCCTTCCTTCCT
>NW_016108215.1:187396-189736 GCF_001604975.1 Cebus imitator | reverse complement strand
TCTTTCTTTCTTTCTTTCTTTCTTTCTTTCTTTCTTTCTTTCTTTCTTTCTTTCTGGCTGCTATCGGTTTAGATTTGTGTCCCTGCCCAATTCTCAAGTCAAATTGTAATTCCCAATGTTGGAGAAGGGGCCTGGTGGGAGATATTAAATCATGAGGGCGGATTTTCCCCTTTCTGTTTTCGTGATAGTGAGTGAGTTCTCACGAGGTCTCCTTGTTTAAAAGTGTGTAGACCCTTCCACTTCTCCCTTATTCTCCTGCTCCAGCCATGTAGGATGAGCCTCCTTCCCCTTTGCCTTCCACCACAGTTGTCAGTTTTCTGAGGCTTCTCCGGCCATGCTACCTATACAGACCATGAAACCATGAATCAATTAAACCTCTTTTCTTTATAAGTTACTCACTCAGCTATTATTTTATTACAGTGCAAGAACAGACTAATACCAAAACTTGGTACCTAGCAGTGGGGCATTGCTATAAAGATAACTGAAAGTGTGGGGGTAGATTTGGAACTGGATAATGAGCAGAGGTTGGAGAAGTTTGGAGGGCTCAGAAAACACAGGAAGACGATGAAAATTTTGTAACATCCTTGAGACTTGTTGACTGGTTTTGACTAAAATGCTGATAGTTATAAGGACAGTAAAGGTCAGGCTGAGAGGGTCTCAGATGGAGATAAGGAATTTATTGGCAACTGGAGTAAAGGTATATTTTTTATGCTTTAGCAAAGAGACTGGTGGCATTGTGCTCCTGTTCTAGGTATCTGTAAAACTTTGAACTTAACAATGATTTAGGGTATCTGGCAGAAGAAATTTCTAACCTGCAGTGCATTTAAGATGTGGCTTAGCTCCTTCTAACAGCATATGTTCATATGCATGAGGTAAGAGATGACCTGAAACTGGAACTTATAACTAAAGGGAAGCAGAGCATAAAAGTTTGGAAAGTTTAGAAAGTTTGCAGCCTGAACATGTGGTAAAAGAAACACCTATTTTCTGGAGAGAAATTCAAGCTGGCTGTAGAAGTTTGCATAAGTAAAGAGGGGCTGAATGTTAATAGCCCAGAAAATGGGGAAAATGCCTCCAGGGCATCTCAGAGACCTTTAAAGGAAGTCCTTCTCATCACGCCTGGAAGCCTAGGAGGAAAGAATGGTTTCATAGGCTGGGCCCAGTGCCTCACTACCCTGTGCTACCTTGGAACACTGCTCCCTGTGTCCCAGCTGCTCCAGCTTTAGCCATGGCTAAAAGGACCTCAGGGGTATCTCAAGCTGCTGCTCCAGAGAGTGCAAGCCATAAGCCTTGGTGGCTTCCAAGTGGTGTTAAGCCTGCAGGTGTGCAGAGGTCAAGAATTGAGGCTTGAGAGCCTCTACCTAGATTTCAGAGGATGTATGGAAATACCTGCATGTTCAGGCAGAAGTCTCCTGCAATGGCATAGCTCTCATGGAGAATCTTTACTGGGAATTTGCAGAGGGAATATGTGAGGAAGGATAACCTCACACAGAGTCTCCACTGTGTCACTGTCTTGTGGAACTGTGACAAGGGGGCCACTGTCTTCCACATCCGTAAAAGGTAGATCCACTGACAGCCTGCACCATGGGCCTGGAAGTCACAAGCATTCAATGCCAGCCCATGAAAGCAGCTCTTGGGCCTGTACACTGCAAAGACATAGAGACAGAGTTTCCCATGGCCTTGGAAGTCTACCCCTAGCATCAGGGTGGCTTGATGCAAGACATGAAGTCAAAAGAGAGTATTTTGGAGCTTTAAGATTTAATGACTATCCTGCTTGGAGTAAGTTGTGCATGATGTCTGCAGCACGTTTGTTTTGGCTGATATTTCTTTTTTGAAACAGGTGTATTTAATCAATGCCTATACCTCCCATTTTATCTCCGAAGTAACTAACTTGTTTTTCATTTTACAGACTCATAGAAAGAAGGAACTTATCTTACCTCATATGAGACTTTGGAGTGTAGACTGCTGAGTAAATGCTGAAATAAACTAAGACTTTGAGGATTGTTGATAAATAATGCTTGTATGTGGCAATATGACAAGGACATGAGATTTGGGAGGGCCAGGAGCAGAATGATATGGTTTGCATTTGTGTCCTCATTCAAATCGCATGCTGAATTGTAATTCCCGATTTTGGAAATGGTGAGAGGTGATTGGATAATGGGGGCAGGATTCTCCCTTGCTATTCTCATGATAGCGAATGAGGTCCCATGAGATCTGGTTGTTTAAAAGTGTGCTGCACAAGTTGGTCCAGCTGGAGACTCACAGGCTGCATGCAGCCCAGGAAGGCTTTAATGTGGCTCAATAAAAATTTGTAAACTTTCTTAAAACATTTTGAGGTTTTTT
>NW_016108215.1:145257-186857 GCF_001604975.1 Cebus imitator | reverse complement strand
TATATATATATATATATATATATATACACACACACACACACATACACACATATATACATATATACACACACATATATATTCACACACACATAATATAAGCAATTATGGTAGAAAAAAATTATGTATGAAACGAATAAAACAACAAGATAGGAAAACATACTGCCTACATGCTGGTATATGTAAAACATACATACACACTTCATTGGAGTTTTAAAAATTCAGTATGTATGTCCTTTAATGCTCTGCAACATAAAAATACTGTTTAGAATTACTGTTCTAAACAATAATTTCCTATAGGAGGAAGATATAAGTTTTAAAAGTTAGATATAGAGAAAAAAATTGGGAAACTCAGCATAGTTAAGGGAAAAGAAATCTGCTCAGTCAGGTAGTGCAGGACTGACAATTATTTTCTATCTCTTGATATAGCAATATCAGTGGTTAAAATAATGGAATAATTCCATGTCAGTGGCCCCTTGCTTATCCTCTCCTCTTGTTGCCCTGAATCCATCTGAACTCTGCTAACTGCCAAGAAACTAGTAAAAAAAAAAATGTTAATTCCTGACATGTCAAGAGAACTCAGACCCTTCTCCAGCATTTTGGCCTTCCTCTGTTCTGACTGATAGCATCTGTGATATGCTTATCACAGATGCTATCTGTGATAATAACAAAATAGTTATTAACATTATTAACTATTTTGAGTATATGCCTGAGGAAAAATGCATTATGTTGATACTGTCATGCAGTAAAAGCAGCAAGCTGGCACTGGGAGCATCGAGAAAGAAGTGAGTTTCTGATACGTAGGCAATGTATAGAGCCAAGGAGTACAAGATTAGCCAACTGGACAGATTTAGGGAAAGAGGCTACTTGTGACCACACAACACAGTTTAAAGTAGCAAGAATCTAGAAAAAAAATCTAATCATTACTGTTATGACCGGGTGTCTGAAAGACACTGATAAGAGGGAAGCAGGTTTCACTAACTTAAAAAATAGGTTACATCAGGAAATTTGTTTATGTGAACAAGACTTGTTTAGGAAAATTTAGTTAAAATAGAGTCAGATTAAAACCAGTTGACTTATGGCTGCATCTCCTTATGTAGTATAACACTTGAATTCCTAATAAAGAAAATTCTTATGGAACATAAAATAGAGATGAAATGCTACATGGCATTTAGATAACATACTTTTTCAACAGACATAGCTTTAGATAAATGTGGCACATATATGCAATGAAATATTATGCAGCCATAAAAAATGATGAGTTTGTGTCCTTTGTAGGGACATGGATGAATCTGGAAACCATCATTCTCAGCAAACTGACACAGAACAGAAAATCAAACACTGCATGTTCTCACTCATAGGTGGGTGTTGAACAATGAGAACACATGGGCACAAGGATGGGAGCATCACACACTGGGGTCTGTTGTGGGGGGCAGGGGAGGGACAGTAGGGGGGTGGGGAGGTTGGGAAGGGAATAACATTGGAGAAATGCCAGATACAGGTGATGGGGGATTGAGGCAACAAACCACATTGGCATGTATGTACCTATGCAACAATCCTGCATGATCTGTGCATGTACTCCAGAACCTAAAGTACAATTAAAAAAAAAAAAAAAAAGAATTTCAAGCAATGATTATGCACCACAGTCAATGGGGTGGCTACTTTCAGTCACTTCATACCATTAGTATAATTATCCAGTTGTAAGCACCCAAGCACTTTAATTTCAGATGTATTTCCCCATTTGGTGCCCTAAATTATTCTCCTAGATTTACAATTTTTGGAAATAATCAGAGTAGTCTATTAAGTAGCCCACTTAAAATACACACTGTTGGGCTGTAGTTTCAATGCTCCTTAAAATATTTTAATCTGTTCATTTTTAATGACTAACCTATCCCCCTTAGCATTTTTAAAAGCCTTTCCCACTCCCCTTAAACCTCTAGTCTCTTGTCTCGTTATTCCATGTTCTAAGGAGATATCCTCAAATCCCACCCATGAGATGATTGAGGTCATCGGTTACAGTTACATTGCATTCATTTCACCAGAAAATTTTTAGTGTCCTCACCCATGTTTTCTGTTTCCATCTGCTTTTAAAACAGAGCAGGCTTTCCTTCTTTACTCATTTTCAATTGTACCCAATTCTTCCAACCTCTAATCCTCACTTATTTTCTACTTCAAATATCTTATTTATTAGTTCACTCTTGAAGATGTGCTTCATGGCATAGATGAAATAAGTGTGGTCTATGAGCCAATAATTGCAGAAACTGGATGATGGAGACTGGCACAAGAATCCACCATCTTGCCTTACCACTGCCTGAGACACAAACATAGCTTCTGTTCACAAGTGTCTATTAAATAGTTCTTCTTTAGGAACTAAATGTATCAACCTCTTTCTTTGGCCTCTTAGCTTCCTTAGACTTTGGGGTATGTTTGCACAGGCCTACCCACCGCAAAACAGAGGTAGACATGCCTTGTAAAAACTTTCACAGCAGATTGATATAGCCAAATGTAAGCAGTATAAAGTATCAAGTCTGAGTCTCAAATAAGTTTCTTTAAGTTTTTCTTCTTATTGTTGCTGCTAACCAGCAAGAAAAATAAGGGACCTAGATGCCTGCCTTCAGTTTTAGACTTCTTTTGACATACCAGAGAAACACAATGCCCAAAAACCAAATTTCTAGGAATGACAGAACGTAAAAATATATTTTTAAAAGAAATTGCATTTAGTCTTTCAGAATATCAAAGTAACTTCACTGTTTTCATGTCAAAAGGACTACTGTATGTTAGTATTAGACAGAAAAGACTTTAGAGGATTTAATTGTAAAGAATGTAAATAATATAAATTTGGTCCTATGTAAGGCCACCTCAACCTGTAAAAATATAATACATTGGAAATGAGAATTCATGAAGTTAAGAAAGATGCAATGGGCTTTTGAGAGGTTTAGTTGGAGAGGTAACTTACACAGGACATTATTTTTTCAATGTTTATGTATATAATTATTACTTGAGGTTGACCATCCCATTTTTTTTCCCCAAAATGATCTTACTTAAATAAGACTGGTTGTATTTTCTGTCAATACTGTGTAATTTTGGCACTGAGTCAAATCAAGTTTAATTATAACATAGAGTAGTCATATAACCGATAGGAAATAATGAATGAAGCATACTTGTATACAGTTTTTGTTAGATTTGTTTGGGTGTAATTATAGTCTAAAATTTAGTGAGGTTGGCATATATACAGAAACAGATGCTATTTTAGCACAAATGCTACTTCTGGTCAGCATTTATTGCTTAGTTCAGCACCATTTTTTTACATTCTCCATAAAATTTGAATGGCGGTTCAGGTTGAATTCTTTTACCTTCTCTTATTCTGAAAAGCAAAGCTCTGCTTATTGGCCAGATAAATGTAAAAGGAGTAGTAGTTGATGTGTTTACCTGGTAACAAATATCAGATATTTCTTCATGTTTTCAGGTATTATCACAGAAAAGTTTAATAGACAGAAAAAGATCACATCAGCAAACTAGATAACCAAATCTACTCTTCAGATTCCATCCACTGGGAAGATTTCTCTTTGTTATCTTTCAGGAATACTCCAGATTTGGACTATAATGTTCCAGCAGTCCAATAGTCACTTCTGCTTGGATGCTGGTATATTACACAAAACCAACTATGAATTAGGTCTTGCTCTTTGATTGTTGTTGTTGTTCTTCATTTAACTATTCATAAATAACTTCCAATTAATTAATCTGTGGCTACATATTGAGAGAAGGTAACTAATACTGCAAGATTAAAGATAAATTGCTCTGTGAATCCAACAGTTTTGGTTGCACGGTAACTTGATGGTTACTAGGGTATAGTTACAATCTACGAGCTACTTCTAAAAACAGATTTTTTGAAAAGAGTATATGGCCTTGTTTCTAAATTCTGTTTGAATTTTCCAGAAGTCCCATGCAACTTTCTTATTTGCCACAAACAATTTTATCATTTGGTCTGGTGGGTAATAAGTTATAAAATGCGGAGCAATTTGACTTCAGCCTGAATCTATGATGAAGCCTTCTCTCCTCATTGAGCCCTGCCTTAAGATAGTAATCTTGTAATTAACTTAACTAATGGATTAAGCACCACAATCAAATCTGGTGTGTGTTGCCTCTCAAATACAAAGATTGTTTGCATATCTTTAATGTGCTAAACTATTAATGAATAATCTACATTTTTTTCACTGTGTAGGAGGTATCCTACAAGGTGCTAACCTACTTATTTCTTAAGAACTCAGTGAAAGTTTGGACGCCAGAAGTTTCAGACCAATTATCTTCCACCTTCTGAAAAATACATTCCAGGCTATGGAATATCAGCCTGTTCTACTTCCTCCTCCTTAAGTCCAATCTGAATAATTTTATCAGTAAAGTAGACTAGTGTGATATTCTATGGTATGATAAGATGGTGAAAATCTTATTGACTAGCATATGTCAGAAAGCAGGTGAGTTAAGAATTATTTTTAATGAGATAATGAAGAGTTACTCTACTTTTTTTTCTTACCTGTATTTAGGTTTTGAATAATTAGCTGCTTACTAGTGCCAGAGGTTGTGTTGGTTTGCTTTACCCCATATGTAAAGCAATTGTACTTGGAATCATAATTAGGTCTTGTGATACCCAAAACTCTTTCAGCCTATGTCTAGGGCAAACAGATAAGTTAAATAAAATGTGATGGTAATTATTGTCTGTGTATTTTTCCCTAGGAATATTTTTCCCATGCAGGAGTAGCATCAAAGCTGATGGTAATAACATAAGTTGTTATATAAATAGTTTATAGAGTGAGTCTCAATAAAGCCCAAAGACCTGAAATTTTTAAAGGAGAGATTGACTAGATAGACAAATAGAATTTTATCATAATAATTATACAGCATATAGTGATCCAGTACAATTTCAGGTAAGTTACATTTTTAAAATTTATTATATTTATTTATTTGAGATGGAGTCTTGCTCTGTCATCCAAGCTGGAGTACAGTGGTACCATCCTGGCTCACTGCAACCTCTGCCTCCCAGGTTCAAGCCATTATCCTGCCCCAGATTCCCAAGTAGCTGGGATTACAGGTGTGTTTCACCATGACCGGCTATTTTTGTATTTTTAGTAGAGTTGGGGTTTCAGCATGTTGGCCAGGCTGGTTTCAAACTCCTGACCTAAAGTGATTTGACTCTCAAAGTGCCAGAATTACAGCCATGAGCCACTGCACCTGTCCATAGATTACAATTTTAAAGGTGAAAAGATAATATTAGAAAAATATTTTGAAATATTTTATTATCTTGGGATACATGTAATCTTTCTAAGCAAGACAGAGCAAAAAAAAGAAAGAAAAAGCAGAGAGAGAGAGAGAGAGAGAGATAAAAAGAAACAAAACAAAACAGAAAGAACTTTAAAAAAGATACACAGGTTGCCAATATAATGGAATAGAAAAGTTTTCACTCTCCCTCTATCCACAGGCACATCAAATATCTATCCACAAATCAATTTCCTCTGAGAGAAAGCCAGACCACAGTCAAGAGACGCCTACACCCCAGGCAACTGAGAAAACTTTCACATCAAATAAGTAGGAGAAGCTGAGGCACGCTTGGCCATGGGCCCCACTTAGGGCACTGTGCCATAAAACTGTCATAAAACGTTCAGTTTCACCGTATGGAGAGGAGGTTCTGGACCTCATATATAGACCTTAATCTGAAGTTTCCCCATAAGTTGGCCCTTAATTCAACAGCCATAATAATGCAGTGGATTAGACACATTAGTAACCCTCCAGACTGTAGTAAATAAATCAGCAATCTTATACAGGTGAGTAATCATTACCAAGTAATTTACTGCCCTTTGAGCCGTGCATAGAAGAGACTTAAAAATAACAGTTCTTTGTTTTCCCACAAGGGATTTACAAAATACTTCTCCAAGGGTAGTTAACTTGCATTGAGGAGTTAATGAGAAAATTATCAATTTGCTGCCAGCCTCAAAAAAGTTTGCACTCGTACCAAAAAGCCTTAACTTTCACAATATTCACCTAAGATACTACATCATAGATTTCCTAGCTCTGGCAGTAGAAAGATTTGGCATGAATGTGTTTTTCTACACAGCAGGAAAAGATTGATCTCTTTAAGTGGTTGTTAAAACACCTCCAGAGACTTCACCTTCTTGCGGCAGTGCAGAGAAGGGCCCTAAAAATTGTAACTCCCTCTTTCTCCACAGAAGGAGTTTAAAACACACATCAAGATCCATAGTTGCTAAAGCCACATCCCAAAGCACTTTATCTGAAACCTAGTTACTATAGGGAAAGAAGGGACAAAGTATAAGTCTTCTTGATCCCAGAACAAATAGTTTTAAACAGGCATTCAAACAATTCCAGAGTATACACCTCCTTGGAGCATTGCAGGGCAGGCACTTGCAGCTCTCACTTTCTCTACAGAAAGAACTATGACACATACTCTTAGTGGCTACTTGATGGGCTAGTTTCTAATGAACTTGTGTCAGTGAGCTAACAGGCCAAACAAGCAATAGCTCTTTGTAGCCAGAGCCAAAGCTTGACACTTCATAAGATGTCCCCCTCAATTGCCCATATATAGCTAGGCTCATCCAGTCTTTCTGGAAAAAGTTTGATCCCACATTGTGCACCACAACTTAACAGTCTGTCTCATTAATGACCTAGCTCTGAAAAATCAAGGGGCTTTTGTGATCTCAAGTGACCCCAAAGCACAGAATATAAACAGATGTATTAAAGTGGGCCCACTCCTAGCAGCTATCTTTTCAAAATCAGAAGGTGCAAACTAATTGTGAATACAGACATTTGTGTGGGAGGTAGATACCATCACTCAGTCTCATTGTGAAGATAAAAGACCTAGAATTCACATCCAATACCCAAGCATTTCTAACTAAATCTAAAATTTTAAAAAAAAAAAAAAAAAAAAGAAGAAAAAAAACCCACCAAAAAACAAAAAACAAATAAACAATAAAAACATAAATCTACAGAAACTGAATGGCATATCGTGGATTTTTCTGGTTTACCCAAAAGGGAAGTCAAAATAAAGGTAATTAATATGAGCATAGCATTCAAATTAAAAATGCAATAACAAGCTTAGAATTTCCATAGAGATATAAAGTATTTTAAAATGCCAAAAAGAAACCTTAGATCTAAAAAAACTGCTATAACCAACTGAAGAATTCAACAGAAGAGCTCAACAACAGATTAGATCACGCACAAGAAAGAAGAAGTGAACTTGAAGCCAGATAACTGTTAATTAGCCATTCTGAGGAACAGAAAACAATCATAATAACAATGACAATGATGTAAAGATAGTTTAAGAGATTTGTGGGATACCATTAAGCAGAACAACTTACACATACTTGGTATGTCAGAATTAGAAAAAAAACAGAGATAGAAAATATGTTCGAAAAATAATGACCAAAAGCTTCTGAAGTCTGGGATGGAATTACAGCTTCAGATCCAGGAAGGCTGTAGGACATTAAATAAGATGAACCAGGAAAAAATTAAAAGCATAAACAGATCAATAACAATTTTTGAACCTGAATTTTCAATAAAAAGCCTACCAACAAATAAAAGTCAAGGACTAGACAGATTCACAGCTGAATTCTACCAAATGTATAAAGAAGAGGTGGTATCTTCTCTAAAAACTATTCCAAAAAATTTAGGACATGGGACTCCTTCTCAGCTCATTCTATGAGGCTAACATCATCCTCATATCAAAACCTGGCAGAAATATTATGAAAAAAAAATTCAGTCCAAAATTCTTGACAAATATTGATGCAAAAATCCTCAAGAAAAAAACTGGCAGACTGAATCCAGCAGCACATTATAAGTATAATCAACTAGGATCAAGTATGCTTTATTGCTAGAATGCAAGGTTGGTTCAACATACACAGATGAATAAATGTAAGTCATCACATGAACAGAACTAAAATAAAAAATCACATGATCATCTCAATGGAAGCAGAAAATATTTTTGATAAAATTCAACATCCCTTCATGTTAAAAATTCTCAAAAAACTAGGCATTGAAGGAACATACCCCAAAATAATAGACATCTATTACAAAACTGCAGCTAACATCATACTAAATGGGAAAAAGCAGTAAGCTCTCCCCTTGGAAACCAGCATAAGATGAGGATGCCCTCTCTCACTACTCCTATTCAACATAGCCATAAAAATCAAGCAAGAGAAAGAACTGAAAGGCACCCAAATGGGAAAAGGAAAAGTCAAACCATCCCTGTTGACAGACAACATGATTTTACATCTAGAAAACCTCAAAGTCTCTGCCCAAAAGCTCCTTCAGCTCATAAACAACTTCAACAAGTTTACAGAATACAAAAACAAAATCAACCTATAAAAAGTAGTAGCATAGCTATACACAAAGAACATGGCAGCCAAAAGCCAAATCAGTAAAGAAATTTCCTTCACAGTAATCACAAATTGAATAAGATATCTAAAAACATAGTTACGCAGAGAACTGAAAGATCTCTACAGTGAGAATTGTTAAACAATTTTCACAGAAATCAGAGGCTATACAAACAGATGGAAAAATATGTTCATCGATAGGAAGAATCAATATCATTAAAATGGCCATAATGCTCAAAGCAATTTATAGATTCAATGCTATCCCTATCAACCTATCAATACATTCTTCACAGAATTAGAAAAAGTATTTTGAAATTTATGTGGAACAAAAATGGGCCCAAATAGCCAAAGCAAAGCAATTCCAAAGAAAAAGAACAATGCTGGAGGCATCACATTACCTGACTTCAAACTCTACTGCAAAGCTATAGGAAATAATACAGCATAACACTAGTACAAAAGCAGATACAGATCAGAATGCAACAAAATAGAAAGTCCAGGAATAATTTTGCACATGTACAACCACCTGATCTTCAACAAACCTGGCAAAAACGAGTAAAGAGAAAAAAAGTCCCTATTCAGCAAATGATGAAATAAGTCCCTATTCAGCTAGATAACTAGCTCACCACAGGCAGCAAACTGAAACTGGACCCTCTCCTTACAGCATATACAAAAATGATATCAAGATGGATTAAAGACAAAAATGTGAAACCTAAAATTATAAAATCCCTGAAAGATAACATAGAAAAATATTACTTTGAACATAAGACCCTGCAAAGATTTCCTGATGAAGATGCCAAAAGTGATTGCAACAAAAACCAAAATTGACAAATGGGGTCTTATTAAATGATCAAATTTGTATACGGCAAAAGAAACTATCAACAGAGTAAACAAACAACCTGCAGACTCATAGGAAATATTTGCAAGCTATGCATCTGACAAAGGACTAATATCCAGAATTTATAAGGAATTTAAACAAACAATCCCATGAGGAAGTGAACAAAAGATATGAACAAACACTTGTCAAAAGAAGACATATGAGAAAGAAGACACATATGCAGACAACAAGCATATGAAAACATATTCAACATCACTCATCATTCAAGAAATGCAAATAAAAACCGCAATGATATACCATCTCACATCATCAGAATGATGATTATTAAAATGTCAAAAAATAACAGATGCTGATGAGATTGCAGATAAAAGAGAATGTTTATACACTGCTAGTAGAAGTATAAATTAATTGAGCTTTGTGGAAAGCAGTGTGACAATCCCTCAAAGAAGTTACAACAGAATTATCATTAAACCCAGCAATCTCATTAGTGGTTCTATTCCCAAAGGAATACAAATCATTCCACCATAAAGGCACATGAACATGTATGTTCATTGCAGTACTATTCATAATAGCAAAAGCATAGAATCAAATTCAATGCTCATCAACAATAGACTAGAGAAAGAAAATGTATATATACACCATGGAATACTATACAGCCATAAAAAGGAATGAAATGCTGACTTATACAGCAACATGGATGGAGTTTGAGGCCATTATCCTTAGCGAACTAGCTGAAGAACAGAAAACCAAATACGGCATGTTCTCACTTATAATTGGGAGCCAAATAAGGAGAACACATGGGAACAATGATCACTGGGGCCTACTTGAGAGTAGAGGGTGGAAGGAGGAAGAGGATCAGAAAGAATACCTACTGATTACTATGCTTATTACCTGGGTGAGAAAATAATCTGTACACCAAACACCCACAACACACAGTTTACCTATATAATAAACCTGCACATGTACTCAATGGACTATTATTTAGGCATAAAAATGAAATCCTGTCATTTGCAACAACATAGATAAGCCTGTAGGACATTATATTATTTTATTTAATAATAATAGCCAGGCCCAGAAAGACAAATACTACTTGTTCTTAGTCATATGTGGGAGGTGAAAAAATTTGTATCATAGAAGTAGAGAGTAAAAGAGTGGTCATCAGAGGTTAAGAAGGATAAGGGATGGGTCAGAGAAGAGTGAGAGATTGATTAGGGTACAAAATTGCAGTTAGGAGGAATAAGTTATACTGTCTATAGTGTAATCAAATCATTATAGTTACCAACAATTTATTGTATATTTCAAAGTAACTAAAAGAGAAAACACTAAATGTTCTCAATGCAAAATTGTGTATGTATATTGAAATATCATATCACATACATATGTACAACTATTATACATCAGTTAAAATAAAAAAATCAAACTTAAGAAAGATAAACATATTTAAATACATTCAAATGGTTTCAAAACTGACCCATACATACAAATAGAAGACACTAAAAAACTAAAAGTTTTTGTTTTTCTAGATCCCAGGTGTCTAATAAATAATTCAGATGTCAGTTCACTTGAATTCAAATTAATTGTGACTGACCAAAAATATATATACAACTCTTGTTTCATGGCATTAGGGCAAAATAAATATTTTCATACATTAATGTATTTATATGCCATACTTTTGGAAGTAATATGATAAAATATGTTAAAATCCAACATTTAATATTTTTAACTACACTTTTGTAAATTTATTCTGTAAATATAATACCACTATTATAAATGAATAATGTATAAGGCAGATAAGTAAGTCATTTTCGTACATATGTTTTGTGCATATTTCTGTTTTTCTAGTAATAACAGGTCCACATTATTTTTTACATTAAAAAAAAAAAAAAGAAAACAAGCCAGGTGCAGTGTCTCATGCCTGTAATCACAACACTTTGGGAGGCTGAGGTGGGCAGATCAGTTGAGGTGAGGAGTTTGAGACCTGCCTGGCCAACACTGTGAAACCCCATCTCTACCAAATATATAAAAAGTAACTAGGTGCAGTGGTGGGTACTTCTAATCCCAGCTACTCGGGAGGCTGAGAATCTTTTGAAACTGGAAGGCAGAGGTTGTAGTAAGTCGAGATCATGCTGCCACACTCCAACATGGGCAACAGAGAAATATTCTGTCTCAAAATTAATTAACTAAAAAATTAAAAAATGAAGAGAAAACCAAAGGAAATATTTGAAAAATTCACAGCACTTGCTCAAGTAGCAGGGGATTTCTAAGAGATGAGATTTTGCACAATGCCAGGTAAGTTATTTTTTGTTTCAGTAAATGTGGAAAAAACAATAAGAGAAAGATAAGAATTTCACAGGTACAGAGAGGAAATTAAACATTTTTAAATTAACAAGGTTATTTAAATGTCATAATAATTATAATACAGATTCATTCTATCTGAAAGTATTTCAAGTTCTAAAGTTGTATGAAATTTTATTTTCCTTTCAGTTGCAATAAAAATGCACTTTTAATTTTTTATATAAAAAACAAGTGACCTTAGATCATTTTGAGAATATTTAATTATCTTCTTTTTATTCTGACTTTTCCTTTATTGTTTTGTATAAAAAGAAATAGTCCCTGTATAAATAAATGAGATATGAGCAGATTAGTCCACTTGTCTCTTCTTTATGCTGCCTGAGCCATCTTGCTAGTTAATGATTAAATAATGACAAATTTATTCAAGACTTCCAAAGAGCCCACAAGATGAGTATCACAATTCTGTAAAAATATTTCTATTCTCTGTATTCTTGCTTGGAGCTAAAACAAAAATCACAAAACATCTAGTACATACAGAATTTTTGACTGAAGGACTGTCATTTCAGTTTAACAACTTATTTTCCACATTCTTAGTGAGTACTGGTTCTTTTATTGTGTTCTTTGGCCACCTATTTTCCAGGTGATCATTATATTACTCACTTAAACTATGATGAGCTATGACTTGGAATCAATGATCACAAACTCTGTGGCTTTTAAATGCCGTGTAAATAATCACGCTGAGTTTTCTTTGCAAAGATATAGATTAAGTACCTACCTTAATTATTTGATAAGTATACTCTAGAGTTTGTATTGTTTCTATAAAATATAGGCGCTTTCAGAGTTGAAGATTCACCAGTTATGAAGCATTAATAAGTATGGAGCAGGGTCTATGAATGCAACTCCAAAACAAGTTGTGTGCAAGAGAAGCATAATGAGAATAAAAATTTCCACTGTAACAGAACTACACTGAAGGAAATGACACCTAAGCCAGTCTTAAGAAATAGGATTATACAAATGAATAAAACAAACAAAATATCCAGCCTCAAAAAGCTTACACACAAGTGGGAGAGAAAATGAGGGAAATAAACATACACACATCATATGTGTGTTTTATATAGTTATACATACATGTACATATATATAATTTTAGTTGATACATGTTAAGTAGAAAAATGAAGCAAAAAACAAACAGGAGAAATACAGGAGATAGGTGAAGCTTTTGCAATTTCAGATTGGCTTAGTCTAAGGAAGGTGATATTTAATTAAAGATCCAATAGAATTAAGGAAAGAAAACATGTGAATACACAGGGAAAGAGAATTCCAGGAAAGGGAAAAGCAAGTACAAAGGATGTGAGTGGGAAGCATGCTGATACACTGAGTTAATAGAAGTTCAGCATTCTTTTTTTTTTTAATTTAATTAATTTTACTTTAGGTGCATACTATATCTGGCATTTCTCCCCATGTTATCACTCCCCACCTTCTCCTCCCTCCCCACCCCCGGCTGTCTCTCCCTTACCCCCACCCCCAACTGTCCCTAGTGTGTGACGCTCCTCTCCCTGAGTCCATGTGTTCTCGTTGTTCAACACCCACCTATGAGTGAGAACATATGGTGTTTGGCTTTCTGTTCTTGTGTCAGTTTGCTGAGAATGATGGTTTCCAGATTCATCCAAGTCCCTACAAAGGACACAAGCTCATCGTTTTTTACGGATGCGTAGTATTCCATGGTGTATATGTAGCACATTTTCTTTGTCCAGTCTATCATTGATGGGCATTTGGGTTGGTTCCAGGCCTTCGCTATTATACACAGGGCTGCAATAAACATACGTGTGCTTGTCTTTATAGTAGAATGATTGATAGTTCTTTGGGTATATACCCAGTAATGAGATTGCTGGGCCAAATGGAATTTCTATTTCTAGATCCTTGAGAAATCGCCACACTGTCTGAAGTTCAACATTCTTAAGCAGTGTGATCACAGGATATTAATAAAATAAAGTATGCTTAATACAATTTAAAAAACAAAAAGAGCTTATGATGGACTCTCCTTGACCAATCTTTAGTCAGGTTTGAGTCCTCTTACCAAGTAGGCCTTGACTTTGGGCTTTTCTTTTCACCTTTCCAGAGTCTGGTTTTAGCAAAAATCCTGCTAAGAAAATTTAAAGAATCCTTCTGCCCTTGATATCTGCAAGTTTCTTATCCCCTACTCTCTGCTAAATGATAGGTTGTCATTCTGGCCCGCCTTCGGCAGGCATTCTATTAGATCAATTTAGCAACAATTCCTCCTACCTTTGATGTCTCCTACTAGTAATTTTCCATTCATTCCAACTTGATTCCCACTAAGATGCTACAATCTATAAATTCTCATTTGTCTTTGTTATATCTGGGGGTGGCCCCAATCTTCCTTTCTTATTACAATAATATTGACAACTATTATAATAGTATTGAATAAAGACTTCCATACCATTTTAAATAAATTTTAGAATATTTTTTCTTTAACAGGACATTATCAATGTTAATGTGTATGCTCATGTCATAAAATTAAATTGCCTATGATAATTCAATAAAATCAATTCAAATTTATTATGGAGAAAAATTAAAAATGCGATTTTTTAAAATAATAAAACTGCTTATGGCTATTTACAGCTCAGTAGCAATGTCTCCCAGCATTTACTGTCCTTTTAATAATTAAGATCCAAAAAAAGATAAAAAGCTAATATATATGTTTATGTAAAGACCGTGTTTCAATTTTTTTTAACTATTAAAGTGCCTACTGCATTTATAAAATAAATATATTAAATTTGATGTTGCTTGATTTTGAAGTTCTACCAATTACTGCTAGAGGCAAATTAGCTGTTACAAAGGAAGTGTTACAATGGTTCACAATGGGGGGCTGATTTTCAGAATGAATTAAATCATGAAATGAATGTTTCCCAAAGGGGTACAAAATGAAGCTCGACCCATTGCTGAGCAAGGGGAAATAATTCTCACTGAAAAAATGTAGATGTAAAAAGCACAAAATTGAGAGTGTGCTAAAGGATCGAGAAAACAGAAAAATGTATTCATGGATTAATAAGGAAAGCAAGAAACAAACATTTTGCACAAGTATTAATGAGGAGTGATATGGTTTGACTGTTGTCCCCACCCCACCAATTTCATCTTGAATTCCCACGTGTTGTGAGAGGGACCCAGTGGGAAGTAATTGAATCATGGGGCCAGTCATTCCCATGCTGTTCTTGTGATTGTGAATAAGTCTCACAAGATCTGATAGTTCCATAAGAGGCAGTTTCCTTGCACAATTTTCTCTTTTTGCCTGCTGTCATGCATGTATGAGGTAACTTGCTCCTCCTTGCCTTCTGCCATGGTTGTGAGGCTTCCCCAGTCATGTGGAACTGTAAGCCCAGTTAAGCCTCTTTCTTTTGTGAATTTCCCAGTCTCAGGTATGTCTTTATCAACATTGTGAAAATGAACTAACACAAGAAACAAAGCGTTTCATAGAAATTAATTGTTGCAAGCTATAGCAAAGACTTTGAGCACTTGGGGTGGATGTATCCTAGGTAGTAAGAGCAGTTAAACATAATTCTACAATTTCAATCCAGAGCAGAATGGAATGAGGAGTGTGGAAAACACAGACAGAGCCAGATTGTATCACAAATATTTTACTTAGTTGCTTGGCTGCCTAGTTAATGGAGTGTATTTGCTTGAGGAACTGGAAGTTTATAGAGGAATCCTAGCAGATAGCCTTTGAAACTGATGTAGACAATGTTCCTGTACAGTATAGCAATGGTGTACGCTGCTGAACCATCATGCTCTGTATGAGATTGTTTAATTTTAGAGTTTTGATTGTCTCAAAAAATACTTGATTTTATTTGAAATNTCCCAAAGTGCTGGGATTACAGGCGTGAGCTACTGCACCTGGCCAACTTAGTCACTTTTATTGTATTTTTTTATACTTTTTTGAGACTAACTCTCCTTTTGTTACCCAGGCTGGCATGCAATGGCGCGATCTCGGCTCACAGCAACCTCCACCTCCTGGGTTCAGGCAATTCTCCTGCCTCAGCCTCCTGAGTAGCTGGGACGACAGGCATGCGCCACCATGTCCAGCTAATTTTTTGTATTTTTAGTAGAGACGGGGTTTCACCATGTTGACCAGGATGGTCTCGATCTCTTGACCTCGTGATCCAACCGCCTCGGCCTCTCAAAGTGCTGGGATTACAGGCGTGAGCCACCGCACCTGGCTATTTGAAATCTTGATTTAAACAGCCTTTCTTCAGTTCTTGCAAATAATGCCGTGTTCTGAATGATCTCTGCGTGGCAATATAACTAAGATTCTGCTTTCTAGAATGAGGAAGGAAAGAAAAAAACACTTTCTTCACAATTGGGCCGCAGTGATTTTTATCCTACTCTAAAAACAACAGTTTTCAAAAGGGTCAGTCATTTTGAATTATGTGCTGATAACCTGTTTAACTTCATCTTAACCTAATTATGACCCAAGGAGCACATATCAAAACGATGAATTCAATTAAGCGTTCTTATTAATGAATAAAGTTTAAAGCGACATTTTTTATAAAAAGTTCTATAGTTTTCTTATACAAATGATTACAGTTATAATTTAGATATGTCTTTTAAAAAGATAATATAAATCTTTCAACTATTCAACATAAAATAAATATTCTTCCATTTTTTTATTATTGTAATTAATTCATGGGTGAAATCCATTGGAAGGTAAAAGTTAGATGAAAATATACATATTGCACATATGTCTTAGACTTTTGCTTTCTGATTTTCTATAAGGAGTTGTCATAAGTGTTTTGTGACACTCACTCCAGCACACCTGGTATATTAGGCCACCTGACTTTCAACATGGTGAGTGAGAAAGTCAAATGTTTTCATTCATCTCAATAAAAGTCTATGGAAAGTGGCAAGTTGTTGCTTCTGCTACTGCCAGCAGTGTGTTCTTACAAATTTTTACCCCAAAGCAGTTTTTATTTCCCTAAAGGAAACAGTTTAGAATTATGGATAGGGCTCTTAACAAGAGTTCTGGAAAAATTTCACAGCTTAGTTGGCTTTAACAGCACCTAAGGCATCTCTGGCATGTTAAAATTCCTAAGCTCCTCTTTTTTCTGCATGCTGTGTCTGGGGCATCTCAACATTTTCTTCCCAATTCCAAGGACTTCACAGCATTGCTACCAACATAACCTTTTAAACTCAATCAGAAACTGCTAGTTTTGTTAAAAATTAGGCTAGCCTAGATGCTGTCCTTAATGTGGAGGAAGATTAGCACCTCATTAGCATTTATGGGTTGTTTGTTCAACTATGTGACTTAATCCTTCTGTGTATAAAATAAACTCGCTTGAAGATCTTGGTACACATTTTCCTAAGGCTGGGTCAAAGTGCAAATTAGAGACACTACTGATTGTTAAACTTTAAAGCATCTCTTCTTGATGGTGATTATTGAATTAATTCAAATGGATTAATAGTTCTATGTTTAATCAAAATTAATGAATTCATCACCTGTGCACTGATTTAGTTGTGTGATTACAACTAAAAAGGTCATTCTCATCATTTTTCACCTCTTTTAATCTCAGTTTTCCACTGAGGAGAGTGGATTTAATGCCTCTTGAAGAGAGATGTTTCTTTTTCTTTTATTGTAGGAATCAATTTAATTCTCTATGAATAGCCTTTAATCAATTTTTCAATGCACTTAAAAAGGATATAATACGAGGGATAGCCAGTGTGTATCTATTTACTCTAAAATAATATCCTGGGGAAGGCTTATATGTGCCCAGAGCATAAGGAACACTTTTCTTATTGTATCTGACAATGTTTCAAAACTGTCTCTTTAGGAGTTCATTTTCCTCCTTCTTTCCTCCCCATTGAGTATAAGTTTGTAAAGGAAAGATACTTTGTCTTATACATTTTATAACATTCACCATTTGCATCCATGGGTACCACATCTGTAGATTCAATCAAACAGGGATTAAAAATATTTCAAAAATATATTAACAACTATCTGCATAGCATTTACATTGTATTAGATATTAGAAGAACTTTAAAGATGCTTGAATTTATACAGGAAGATATGTGGAAGTTATATGCAAATACAATGAAATTTTAAGCATCCTTAAACTTTGGTATCTGAAGCATGTCCTGAAACCAATCCCTTGTGGATACCAAGGGATGACTGCTTTCTCTCTGTTTAATGAAATGATAGTACTGAGTAATTGCTCAATTATATTTATTGACTAAATGAATGAAACAATTACCTTACACAATTGGATTATAAACCAGTTTGTATGCACTATCTCTACAATTATTTTTTTCTGATACCAGGAAACTTCTGCCTGCCTGAAATTAGGAAGGCAGTATTACACACAAGTGAAGGAATAGTGGACAAGAAATGTGAAAAGCTTATGTTGTTTTCTGTTAAGGAGATGAGGAGAAAATAGAAGGTAAAGACATATATGCAGGTCATCTTCTGTATTTGTTTTGTATTATTGCTGCAACAAATTACCATAATCTTGGCAGTTTAAAACATTACAAGTTTATTTAGTTACAGTTTTAGAGGGCAAAAGTCCAACATGTGTTCCATTGGGATAAAACGAAGCTGAATTAATAGGACTCAGTTCCTTTCGCCAGGTTCTAGGAAGAATCATTTCCCTTGCCTTTTCCAGCTTCTCAAGGCTAATTTACATCCCTTAGCTCATAGTGCTTATTTTACAATTTCAAAGCCAACAAATATGGGCTCTTTCTAATGCTGCCATCTGTCTGGGTTTCCACTCTTCTGCCTTCCTTTTCCGATTGCCTTTTGTAATTCTTTAAGACCCTTGTGTTTAAATTGAACTTAACCCTGAGAACAAGATACCCCCCATCCCAAGATCCTTAATTTAATTACATCTGCAAAGTAAGTACTTTTTGCCATGTAAGGGAGGATAATCAGAGCTTCCAGGGATTCGGACATGGACCTCTTCAAAGAGCCATTATTCTGCCTATCACATATGCTATTCTAGGTTGTGACATAGTGTTTCTTTACCAGGGAAATAATTTTGAGACAGCTTATTTTTTGTACCACCAGGGAAGAAGAAAATGCCCTTCAATAAGCACCAGAAATATAACAGGAACAATGCAATAGGAACTACATTGCCCTGGAACAACATGGGAGATAGGGGCATCGACCACCCCATGAGATTGAAAATTCATGTATAAATTTTGACTTGCTAAAATCTTCACTAGTAATATCCTACTGTTGATTTGGAAGTTTTACTAATAGCATAAATAGTTGATTAACAAATATTCTGTGTGTCATATGTAAAATACATGATATTCTCACAATAAAGTATGCTACAGAAAAGAAACTGTTTAATCATGAAGAAAAAAAATGCATTTAGAGTACTGTACTGTGCTTATGGATACCAAAAGTTTACTTCCGCTGTTTACAAGACAGTCATCTTTCTGAGATGGTGGACAATCACAGCTGCAGACCTCAATCTACTATACACATCAAGCAATTCAACTTTTTCTTGTGATGCCGTGACTTTGCCTCTTGGGAGCACTTCTAGCATTGCTAGTGGCACTATGTATGGGTCTCGTGATGTTATTCAAGGTTTACCATATTAAACTAAACCTGATGAATAATAAAGGAGAATCGTTAGAGTGAAATGCAATATGCTAAAAAGATGAACTGAACATGTGGAGATAATCAGCATCACATGGTGTGTTAAGTGGATACCTACAACACTTGAGTTCTGGGCAATAGCAACATGAGGTAGCTAAAAAATTATTACAATAGTACAATATGTACTAGAGTTAATTTTATGCAATTATGATTTAATACTGCATCTTTATGTTTGTTTACATTTCTCTCAACTGCCAGTGGAGACATGTAGGGTCTATAAAAATGTGCATTAAGTTTTCATAAATTTTAACTTCTTATAATAGATTGATAGATTTTGATGGTAGTAAATGATAAAATAGACTAGTAACTATATATATTTTATGCATTCATGACATGCAAAATTTTGGAATTTGGTATTTCTAGGCTGAGTGGTTCATATGAGAGTTTTAAAAATTTTCACAAATCTCCAAAAAATGATTTAATATATTTGTCTTTAAAACTCCACATGTAAGTGGATGGTTCAAATACATGTTGTTCAAGGGTGAACTGTATTTTGTTACTTTCCCATAAATTATCACAATAAACTATTGCACACTAAATATATATTGAGCATTTTTTATGTAGCTACCTTTCCGTGTGTTAAATAGTAGTTACAAACAGGTTACCTAGACAGTTCGGGTACCCATTCTCATGCTTTTAACACTCTAGTGTTTAGTGTGTTTGATGTTAATAGACACAAATGAGCAAAAAAGAAAAAGATTATTGAGAAATGTTTTACAAGGAGAACTGACATTGTGACATTATAAAATAATAAGTGAAAGCTTACTTTAATAGGAACATGTCCTGTTATGTATTTTATAAAAGACTAAGGAATGATAGTAATTCATGGGAAGATCTGATATATTATTACTATCACTCAACAGTCAAATGAAGTAAAAACTTAATAAATAATTTGTTTCACATCATATAGCTACTATAATGGCAACATTGAGATCCAAGCCCAGATCTTTTGCCTACAAGTTAAAGGTATTTTTCATAAAACCTAATTGACATTAGATTCTGGCTACTTTGATGTGAATCAATAGTTTCCAATTGGTGGTGATTTTGTATCCCCTTTTCCCTGGAAACATCTGGCAATGCCTGTCAACATTTGTTGTCACAACCTGGATGGAGGTATTATTAGCATTTCGTGGGTCAGAGATGCTGCTAAACACTAATGCACTTAATTCCTTTCTCAACAGCAAAGAAAAATCCACTCCAAAATGTCAGTGTTGTCCAGAATGAGGCAGTCTGACCTATACAAATGCACTGAACAAGGGCAACTTTCAGAAAATTGGCATGTAGGGATATCTGCCAGTTGATCTTTAACTGGCAGATATGACTTGGCTGTCAGGTCCTATTGCTCTTAGAAAACTCTATGTCCACTGTCAATCTAACTCAAATATTTGTCTCATACTATATCCAGAGTCCCAAATCCTTCTTTCCCTTGGGTCACTGAGAAATAGATCACTATGGCTGGTGCAATTTTCAATGACAATCTTGGTTGGTATTGTGAGAAAATTTGTGAAGTTTATTATTAATGATTAGTCTATCAATCTATTATTGATAAGGAAGACAGAAATATCCTATATTTACATTGTGCTCTACATTTTTCAAATATTATGTACATGTATTATTTCATTTGACCTCACCCTATCCTAAATTATGCATTGAAGTTCTTTTCCACATTATTTTCTTTTAATATATGAGAAACTGATCTGGTTGTTGATGTGTATTTTACTGTTTTACAAAATATTGGATTGTAACTAAAATCTGGAATGTAAGAAAGATGCTTGCCCTTGACTAGGTAGATTTCTTTGTCACTACCCTAAGTATCTTTTTAGTGGTGCAATAATAATAGTCTGCATTTTATTTGAGGGCGTTTTAAGGTTTAAAAAATATAGTTAACTTCTTCCTAATTTAATTTTAATAAGGTTTTTCAAAAAAATTGAGGAATAACATATATAAAAATGGCACAAAGGCTAAGTGAATAACTGAAAAGATTTTTACAAAATTAAACACAGTGTAACCTTTGCTAATCAAGAAACAGATTACTAGTCCCAACAAATCTCTACTTTGCTCCCTATTAACCACTCTGTTCAAGGGTTCTTTTAATGGAGGTAAAATTTACATTCAATAAAATTTATTTTCTTAATTTTTCAATCTATTAGATTCAATAATTTCATATACCAGTGTAATAGTGTTTACCATTGCCCAAAAAAGACACAGAACATTTCCATCAAACCAAAAATGTGCCTTTCCAGTCAATACCCCTCCCATTTATGAAACCACTTTTTAATTTATATGATCATAGATTTTATTCTTGCTCTTTCACTTTATATAAATGGAGTGACACTGTATGTTTTGTATGTATGTATATATTTGTGTATGCTCAACATAATATTTTTGTTTCACTCATTTTGTTGCAACAGTAAGTAGTTTGTTCCACTTTTATTGCTGAAATCAATGGTATGATATACTACAATTTGTTTATCTTGTCTCAGTTGGGTGGACACGTGGTTTATTTTCAGTTTTAGGTTCTTGTTGCGAACATTCTTTCACATACGTTTTAGTGAACATTTATATTCATACATCATGGACAAATGCCTGAAGTGTAACTGTTGTGCCACTAGAAGTGTAACTGTTGTGAGTAGAGGTATGCCAAGGCTTCTGGGTATTCTTAACGGTAATAACATGCCTAAAGAAAAATCAATACAGAAGTAGATATAATTGTTTTGTTATGTACCATAGGCAAAGCTGTAATTAAAAAACATAATGAGGAGGGCTTTTTTTTGCTAACAGTGATTCTTATTTCTGGTACTGAGAATTTTCCAAAGCATGCAGTTAGCAATAACAGGATTACAGATTCTCACTATTTTTCTTATTAAAATACAGATGAAAAATGAGCACTTCTTAATTAACTCCTTTAGATGAAAAATGATCATTACCTTGTTAGTTATTCATTTTTATGGGTACATAGTAGGTCTAAATATGTACGGGGTACATGAGATAGTTTGATACAGACCCACAATGTGTAATAAGCACATCAAGGTAAATGGGGTATTGGCCACTTCAAGTATTTATTATTTCTTTCTGTTACATACATTCCAGTTGTACTCTTTCAGCTTTTTAAGTGTAAAATAAGCTATTGTTGACTGTAGTCACACTGTTGTGCTATCTAACGCTAGATCTTATTCATTCTAACTGTACTTTTGTGCTCATTGAACCATCCCATTTCTCCCACTCCCAAATAGCCTTCCCAGCCTCTGGTAACGATTATTCTACCTCTATCTCCATGAATTTGATTAAATTTTTAGCTCCCGTAAATGAGTGAAAAAACACAAAGCTTGTCTTTCTGTGCCCACCTTTTTCCACTTAACATAGAATCTTCCAGTTCCATCCATGATGCTGCAAATAACAGGGTCTTATTCTTTTTATGGCTGAATTGACTAGTATTCCATTGTGGATATGTATTTCATTTTTAAATCCATTCATCTGTTAATGGACATTTAGGTTAATTACAAAACTTGGCTATTGTGAGTAGTGCTGCAATAAACATAGGAGTGCTGATACCTCTGCAATTTACTGATTTCCCTTCTTTGGGGTACATACCAAACAGTGAGATTGCTGGATCATATGGTAGCTCTATTTTTAAATTTCCAGGCACTTCCATACTCTTCTCCATAGTGGCGGCACTAATGTACACTTCCGCCAGCAGTGTGAGGGTTGCCTTTTCACCACACCTCCAGTATTTGATATTGTCTGTCTTTGGTTTTAAGCTATTTTAAATGGGGTGAGATGATATCACATTGTCATTTAGATTCACATTTCTCTGATGATCAGCTGCGTTAAGCACATTTTCATATACCTGTTTGCCATATGCATGTCTTCTTTTGATAAATGCCTATTCAGATATCTTGCCCATTTAAAAATAGGATTATTAGGTTTTTTCTTATAGAGTTGTTTGAGCTCCTTATATATCCTAGTTATTAATCTCTTGTCAGATAAGTAGTTTGCAAGTATTTTCTCCCATTTTATGGGTTTTTCTTCATTTTGTTGATTGTTTCATTTACTGTACAGAAGCTTTATAACTTGACATGATCCCATCTGTCTATTTTTTTTCTGGTTGCCTATCTTTTGAAGTTTTACTAAAGAAATCTTTACACAGACCAATGTCTTGCAAAGGTTTTCTTTTAGTAGTTTTGTAGTATGAGGTCTTAGATTTAAGCCTTTAATCCATTTTAATTTGATTTTTGTATATGGTGAAAGACAGGGGCCTAATTTTATTATTCTGTCTGTGGATATCCTATTTTCCCAGCACTATTTATTGAAGAGGCTACCTTTTTTCTAATACACATTATTGGCCCATTTGTCAAAAATTAGTTCACTGTAAATGTGTCGATATATTTCTGGGTTCTCTATTCTATTCCACTGGTCTATATGTCTGCTTTTATGCTAGTACTTGTAGTACAGTTAGAAATCAGGTAATGTGATTCCTCCAGTTTTGTTCTTTTTGTTTAGGAAAGCTCTGGCTCTTCTGGTTTTGTTTTTGTTTTTGTTTTTGTTTTTGTTTTTTTCTTTGTGGTTCCATATAAAGCTTTGGATCATATTTTTTGTTTCTATGAAGAATGTCATTGGTAATTTGAAAGGTATTACATTGAATGTGTATATTGCTGTGGGTAGTATGGAGATTTTAACAATATTAATTCTTCCAAAATCTATGAACTTGGAACATCTTTCCATTTTTGACATCCTCTTCATTCTTGCATCAATATTTTATAGTTTTTACTATATAGATCTTTCACTTTTTTGGTTAGGTTTATTTCTAGGTATTTATTTGTAGCTATTATAAATGGGTTGTTTTCTTGATTTCATTTTCAGATTGTTTGCTGTTGGCAGATAAAAATGCTACTAGCTTTTCTGTGTTGATTTTCTATCCTGGAACTTTACTGAATTTGTCAGTTCTAACAGTTTTTTTGGTGGGCTATTTAATTTTTTCCAGATATAAGATTATATCATCTGAAAAAAAGGATTTGACTTCTTTCTTTTCTATTTGGGTGTCTTTTCTTTCTTTCTTTTGTCTGACTTGTTCTAGATAGGACTTTCAATGCTAGGTTGAATAACACTGGTGAAGTGCGCATATTCTTCCAGATATTCAGGGAAAGGCTTTCAGTTCTCCTCATGTACTATGATATTAGCTGTGGTTCTATCATAGATGATTTTTACTGTGTTGAAGTATGTTTCTTCTACACTTAGTTTTTTGAGGGTTTTTATCATAAAGCAGTGTTGAATTTTATCAAATGCATTTTCAGCATCAGTTGAAATCATAATGTATATTGTCCTGCATTCCGTTGATGAGATATATCACATTTATCGATTGGTGTATGTCTGACCTTCTTAGCATCTCTGGAATAAATTCCACTTAATTATGATAAATGATCTTTTAATATGTTGTTGAACTATTTGTTATTATTTTATGGAGGATTTGTTGCAACAGTGCATCAGAGATAGTGGCCTAAAGTTTTTGTTGTTGTTGTTATGGTTTGATACCTTTGCTGTTGGTATCAACATGATACTGGTCTAATAAAATGAGTTTGGAAGTATTCCACTCTCAATTTTTTGGAATAGTTTGTGTAAGATTGGTATTAGTTCTTTAAATGTTTGGCAAGTTCAGCAGTAAAATCATCGAGTCCTGGCCATTTCCTTGCTGAGAGAGTTTTTATTGTGGCATTGATCTCATTCCTTGATGTTGGTTTCTTCAGGTTTTGGATTCTGTCATGGTTCAATCTAAGAATTCATTCCTTTCTTCTGGGTTTTCCAAGTTATTGGCATATAATTGATCACAGTATCCTCTAATGATCCTTTGCAATTTTGTGATATTATTACAGTTGTAATGTGTCCTTTTTATGTCTCTAATTTATCTGCCTTCTACTTTTTCTTAGCCTGGCTGAAAATTCATCAATTTTGTTTATCTTTTCAAAAAAAAAATACAGCTTCTCATTTTGTTGATTTTTTAAAATTTAATTTAATTCTGTTCCAGTCTTTATCACTTATTTTGTTATACTAATTTTGCGTTTGATTTCCTCTTTCTCTCCCAATTCTTTAAGATTCATGATTAGGTTGATTATTTGAAGTTCTACCACTTTTTAAATCTAAATGCACATTTCCATACATTTTCCTCTTAGTAGTTCTCTTGCTGTATCCCATAGGTTTTGTTATGTTGTATTTACATTTTCATTTGTTTAAATGTATTTTTTAATTTCCTTTTTAATGTGTTCGCTGACCCACTAGGCATTCAGCAGCACATAGTTTAATTTCCATGTGTTTGTATAGTTTTCAAAATTCCTCTTGCTATTGATTTCTAGTTTTATTCCATTGTGGTTGGAGAACACACTTGATCTGATTTCATTTTTTTAAATTTATAAGACTAATTTTGTGGCCTAACATAGGGTCTATCATTTAGAATGATCCTTGTGCTGAGGAGAAGAATGTGTATTCTGTAGCCATTTGATGAAATACTCTGTAAATATTTATTAGGTCAATTTGATCTACAGTGCCAATTAAGTCTCCTGTTTCTTTGCTAATTTTTTTCTCTGGAAGACCTGTCCAGTTCTGAAAGTGGGGTGTTCAAGTCTCCAACTACTATTGATTTGAAGTCTATCTGTCTCTTTAGCTGTAATAATATTTGCTTTATATACTTGGGTGCTCTAGTGTTGACTGTATATATATATTTATAATTGTTGTATCTTATTGCTGAAATGACCCCTTATCATTATATAATGACTTTCTCATCTCCTTTAATGATTTTTGTCTTAGAATCTATTTTATCTTATATAAGTATGGATACTTTTTATTTTTTTCTTTTTTTTTGATTTCCATTTATGTGGAATGTCTGTTTTCATCCCTTTATTTTTAGTCTGTGTGTTTTTAGATAGAAGGAATTGTTTCTTATAGGTAACTGATCACTGGGTCTTTTGAAAAATCTTATTAAGCCATTACATACTTTTTCATTAGAGAGTTTAGTCAGTTCATATTCAATGCCATTATTGATAAGTAAGGACTTACTACTGCCATTGTTGTTTGTTTTCTGCCTGTTTTGTTTTCTATTCCTTTCTTCCTTCCTTTCTTCCTTCATTCCTGTCTTCCTTTTGTGAAAGTGATTTTCTCTGTTGGTTTGTTTTGATTTGTATTTTGTGTATCAGCTGTAGGTTTTTTTAATTGCAGTTACCGTATGGCATTATTGCAATCTACTATATAAATCATTATTTTAAATTAATGACAAATTAACTCTGATTGCAAAAGCAAACCAGCAAACAACCAAACAGAAAACTATTATAGACTCTGCCCTTTAACTTCATTCCCCATGCATTTTAACTTTTTCTTGTTTCTATTTACATCTGATTATACTATCTGTGTCTTGAAAAGTTGTTATTATTATTATTTTTGATTGTTTTTTCTTGTGGTCTTTCTACTCAAGAAATGAGTAGAAAACACACCAGAGTTACTGTGTTATAATATTTTGTATTTTTTCATGCACTTACTATTACCAGTGAGTTTTGTGCCTTCAGATGATTTCTTGTTGCTCTAACAACATTCCTTATAGGACAGGTCTGGTGTTGATAAAATCCTTCAGCCAGCTTTTATTTGTCTGGGAAAGTCTTTATTACTCCCTCATGTATGAAGCATATGTTCACTTGATATAGTATTCTAGTATAAAAGTATTTTTTTCAGCATTTTCATATGGCATGACACTGTCTCCTAAGATTTCCAATGAGAAGTTTGCTGCCAGTCATATTGGAGCTCCCTTAAATGTCATTTTAAAAATTTTCTCTTGCTGTTTTTAGGATTCTTTATTTATCCTTGACCTTTTGGAGTATACTTAATTCCCTGAAGTAGTCTTATTTGGTCAAGTCTGCATGCTCTTCTATAACCTTCTTGAACTTAAATATTGGAATCTTTCTCTAGGTTTGGAACATTATCTATTACTATTTCTCTGAATAAACTTTCTTTTTTCATTGCATTTCAGGTTTTGGGGTACATGTGAAGAACATGTGAGATTGTTGCATAAGTACACACATGGCAGTGTGATTTGCTGCCTTCCTCCCCATCACCTATATCTGGCATCTCTCCCCAACTACCTTGATCCCTCTCTCTATATTCTCTTTAAGGCCAATAACTCTTAGATTTGCCCCTTTGAAGCTATTTTCTAAATCTCATAGGCATGCTTTATTCTGTTATATTGTTTTTTCTTTTGTCTCCTCTGTGTTTTTTCAAACAGCCTGACATCAAGCTCACCAATTCTTTCTTCTGCTTGATCAATTCTGCTGCTGAGAGATTGTGATGCATTCTTCAGGTTGTTAATTGAGTTTTGTAGCTCCAGAATTTCTGATTGCTTTCTGAAAAATGTTTTAATCTCTTTGCTAAATTTATCTGATACTATTCCAAATTCCTTCCATGAGTTTTCTTGAATTTCATTGGACTTCTTCAACACATCTATTTTCAATTCTCTGTCTGAAAGGAGGTCACTTATTTCTTTCACTCTGGTACAGTCATTGGTGTTTTAGTTAGTTCATTTGCTGACGTCATGTTTTCCTCCATGGTCTTGATGCTTGCAGATTTTCATCAATATCTGAGCATAGAAGAATTAGATATTTATTTTAATATTTGTAGTCTAGGCTTGTTTGTAACCATCCTTCTTGATAAGGCTTTCCAAATATTCAAAGGGACTTGAGTGCTTTGGTCTAAGTCTTTGGTCACCACAGCCATATCTGCATTAGGGGACACCCCAAGCCCAATAATGCTGTAACTCTTGCAGACTCATAGAAGTTCCACCTTGGTGGTCTTGCATAAGATATTTTGACTTCCCTGGATTATGAAAGCAGTGATTCTTTTTCTTTTACTTTAATTTTTCCCAAGCACGGAGAGACTGTATGTACTGAGCTACCTGGAGTTATGGGTGGGATAATGTAAGTGTTCCTGTTGCTTCCACTACTGGGAGTATGCTCAGCTATACTTGATGCCAGCACAGTACTAGGTTCACTGAAAGCCTGTGGTGACAACTCCTTGGCTACTGCTGATGTTTACCATAGGCTCAAGTCCTCTTTAGTCAGCAGCTGATGAATCCTGCCAGTTTGTTTCTTTCCTTCCAGGGTTCCCTTCTGGCCCAAGGTGGGTCTAGAATTGCAGTCTGGGAGCTAGGCCTGGAATCAGAAACTTTAGGAATCTACCTGGTGCTTTATTTTACTGTGTCTGAGCAGATGCCCAAGTTGTAAGACAAAGCCCTGTTACTCTTCCCACTTCCTACCTAAAGCAGCAAGAGTCTCTTCCCATGGCTAACATATCTGACAACTTGGTGGATCACACCTGAAGCTAGCATGGTACTAGGTCTTTTCTAAGGCACGTGCTGATTACCGCCTGGCTACCACTCATGTTTTTCAATGCCCAGGGTCTCCTTCAGCAGTAGGTAATGAATTCTTCAAGGACCAAGTCTTTATTTTTAGGGCAACAGGTTCCCTTCTGGCCCAGCGTGGATCTAGAGATGTAATCCAGGAGCTAGGACCTAAAGGTGGGCTTCAGGAGTCTGGTGCTTTGTTTTGCTCTGGCTGAGCTGGCATCCAAGTTACAAAACAAAGTTATCTTGTTGTTTCACTCTCCTTTCCTCAAGAGGAAGGAATATCTCCCTGAGCAGCAAGTCGTGCTACCTGAAGTTGGAGGAGGAGTGACACAAGCACTCCCTTGGCTGCCCCAGTTGGTGTCTCATTGGGTCACATGCACCCCAAGTCCACTGGTTACACGGCCAATACAACACCAGGACTTGCCCAAGATTTTCTGTCCTTATGGTCTAGACTATCCTTCAAATTTATTTAGGACCCCAAAGTGCTTTAGTCTGTGATGGTAGGCCTAGCTGGAACTCAGGTTATGGCCTCTGAAACGGACTACTCTGCTCTGCTAGGGCTGGTCTAAATGCTCTCTCCATGGATGCTGGCTGAATTCTGCCCTGTATTGCTTTCCATGGTGACAGGGAAGCACTGCATTCCAATGCCAACTTCCATAATCACTTCACTTTCCCTCCCGTAGGCACACAGATTGTCTCCATGCCATGCAACACTGCTATGGTTGGGGAAGAGGGGTGTAGGCAATTCAAGGATCATATTTGTCTTTCCAATACTCAGCAAAAATAGTTCTTAAATCAGTTGTGCTGAATGTGATCCTACATTGCTGGAATGATGCATGACCTTCATCTCCACCAGCATTCCTACATCAACGCATTGTGCCAGCCCTGGGTGATTAATGATGGAAGCTGGATAATATGAATTTGTAAAGCTATTTTTTCTGATTAATTTTTTAGTGCTTCTTGCATGCTGCATGCTCTCTTGTGGAAATTAACATGCCTTACACATTTTATTCCCACCGTTGTAGGTCTACCCAAATCCTCTGCCTCAGACCTCCTTTTAATTTTCTAGTCTTTAATCCTGCAGTTATTCTTACTAGCTAACTTGTTCCCTGGTTTCCATGAGTAATAGCCTTTAACAATTTTCTTTCACACAAAGTGAATGACCAAAAATTCCACCTGAAGATCTTCCATTTGGGAGGATTTTCTGTAAACTATCTCTTTCACTGCTACTCCTGAGTGGGGCTTTAATACGTCTTTCAGCTTGTTTCAACACGCTATGTCACCCATCTCTGAACAGAACTTACAATTTTCCTTCACCAGGCAAGCATGAAGGAGCCTCACACACAAAATAATCATAGCAAAAGTGGTGAATAACACAGATGCCTTAGTCATCTTCTTGTGTAGTTTGCTATGACCTCTAGCTCTGTTCACCTAAAATTTTGCATGTATTATTTTCTATTTTTATAAAATATTTGTCCTAGTCTTATCCTCACTTACGATTTGTTGAATCTGACAGAACTGAGGTCATTAGAGAAAATTTGGGCCTAATGGTTAATTTATGTGCCGTGATCAAGACTCCATTGTTACTAGTGCCCAGTGGCAGGTCAGGATTTTGAAAAAATAATGTATACTTCTATACTACAAATGACACAAGCTTGTTCTGACAACTTAGGAATCTACATTTTGTTTTTACTCTTGGTATTACCCATAAAATCCACCTGACTGTGTTTCCCATTTCCTAAAGCTCTAGTATCATTGCGCTTAGCAGGTTTTATGATAAAAGAGTCAGAATTGATTACACCAGAGCATAGAGGTGCTGCACAGCACTTTTTCTGATCTGATCTTCACAGTGAGCAAGAATCTTTAATGTCATTTAGTTAATGTGTTGGAGCTGTATTTCCAAGTGTGGAATGTACTTCTAAACCTTGAAGAAGCCTACTAGGTATTGTATGTCCTTCTTAGTGGTATGATGGGTAAGATGAAATAATTTATCCTTGATTTTCGAGAAAGAATTTCTCACTCGCTCCAGACCACATCAAAACCTCCATTAATATAGTGCACCTTTGAATATTTGCAGAGTTAATATCCCATTCTTTTTGGTCGTTTGATGCAAATGGCACAATATTATTGAGACAGTGGATCTATATGCTGTTCTGTGGAAAATCCAGGTGATTCCAGTAATTTTAGCTTCAACTATGATGAAGGCAAGAGAGTTAATACAGTCTTGGAACAGTTTGTAAATAAATTTTGCTGTCTGTAACATGTGGGTGTGAATGCTTTCTGAGATCCCTTCCTATAGAGATGCAAGATAATGCAATATACCTAAAACTAGGATAGTCTGTTTTACAAGAGATAGTCTTTTATGTTTATAATAGTACAACCTCATTTTCCAATTCCATCTTGGTTGTGAAGGGGACAGACTAGTAAACTAAATCAAATATGCTGACAGTCACTACTGCTGCATCCTCATTCTTTACATTTTTATAGATGGCACTAATTTTGGTCATTTTTTACATAGTTTTACTTTATTTTTTAAACTTCCTTTCCTAGCCAGAGGAATGAACTAGTTTTAGAGGTTTCCACTTAGGCTGACTAGAGTGGCTTTAAATAAATAAAGGTAAATAAATCAAAATGGGGTTTCAGTGAAATACCAAGTATTTCACAGGTAAGCCAAATTTGATTTCTATGAAATAGCAAGTATTTCATCTCTTACTATACATTCCTAGACTGAGGGAATGACCATTTGGTAAGTCTTTGGAGCCAGTTGGATGTACAGTGTGGCAGACTTTTCAGGTGACTCCGTTTACTTGCCTTCCATCCCAATGTTAACAGAGGACCATGATATGCTTTGTGTTCTATGTATCAATGTAATCAGTACAGAAATATATAGAATGGTGCTCTCTTTGCTTCATGTATACTTAGCTAAGCAAATGGGTATAGGTTAAAATCCATTACTATACACACATGCAATAAAATTGTAGGGTCTTGGGGAACTAAATTCTCTTCCAGTTGATAGTTTTGTTTGGGAATATCAGTTCAGTCTGGAAGCTGGGTAATAGAGTGTGACATTTGGAGGAAATTGCTCTCATCTCCCTGACTATCCATTCTTGCATTTACTTGAGTTTATAGATTGAGCACCACTCTTGCTGACTGCCTCTGAACACACAAGTATTGTAAAACAAAAACAAAAACAAAAACAAAAACCAACAACTATTTTTTAAATGTCTCTATGAGTTAGAACCCACTCTTACCTTTCATTCACCTACCTTTCTTCTGATGGTTAACTGCCACAATCTTGCCTCTCTGGTTTCTGGATCCTGTCATACTTATAACTATCAGGGAGCTCAGTCTGTAACAACACCTCCTACCATCATCACCAGCTTAGAGAGGACAGCCAACACTTAATTTCTCACTTGTGATGGTGCCTCTCTCAGAAACAGCTTCTTAACCTTTTGACCTTCATATGAAACATAGGCAGGTTTTGGGTTTCCTAGCCTTACATTGTATATCAGTCAGAGTTCTCCAGAGAAACAGAACCAATAAAAGAATTTCTACATTTATATATTGAAATTATTAGAAGATGTTGGATTACACAATCATGGAGAAAAGATGTCCCACAATCTACAGTCTGCAAGCTGGAGAACCAGGGAAGCCAGTAGTGTAGTTTGAAGGCATGAGAGCCAAAAAGCTGATGGTGTAGATTCCAGTCTGAGCCTGAAGGCCTGAGAACCAGAAGTGCAGAGGTCAGATCTGTATCTCAGCTGAACAATCATGTAGAAAGATCATGCATGTCACTGAGTTAATGAGTTGGAGCTGTATATCTAAGTGTGGAATGTACTTCTAAACCTTGAAAAAGCCTATTAGGCATACCACTAAGAAGGACACACGATGACTTTCCTCTTTCTTTTGGTTCTATTCAGGCCCTCAATGGATTGAACAATGCTTATCCCCATTGGGGAGGGCCATCTGCTTTATTCAGCCCACCAATTCAAAAGCTAATCCCTTCTCAAAACACTCTCACAGACACATTTAGAAATAATGTTTAACCAAATATCTAGGTATCCCGAACCAAGTTGACACATAAAATTAACCACCACATATACTGTATCTATTACCACATGCTCATTTATCTAAGATTTTTTTTAAGAAACACGTTTAAAGTTACAATTTATCCCCAATAAGTCACATATTTTAAATTATATGATTTAATAATTTTTGACATATACATATACCTGTTAATGCATCACCAGACTCAAAATAATAAACATACCCATTATGTTCAAGTGTCTTTATTCCCTTATGCAAATCAATTCTGCCTCAGCACTACCTCCCATTTCCATGCTTTGACTGAATTGCTCTTTGTCACTATATGGTTAGTTTGAGATTTTTGAATTATAAATGAACGGAATATTTCACAGGGAATATTTGTGAGGTGAAGAGAGCATTCTTTATTTTGACTGAGATGGAATTTATAGAACTAAGGTGTTTGTCAAAATTCATAGAAATTCACACCTAAAAAGGAGAGAGTTTATTATCTGTTAATTTTACCTAAAAAAATGACTTATACAAAATAAAATATTTTATGAGATTCAAAAGTATTTCTGATATTGCCCAAGATCAAAAAGTGATAGATATAGCAATCCAATCCAACCTGACTTCAGAACTGAATTTTTGAGCACTTTAATTATGGTGTAAATTTAGTTTAATAAAATAATTACTTTAATGTGATAATTTTAAAAAGTCACCCATGTACTATTAAACACTTCTAGACTTCTAAAATGTTATTGTAGTGATTATTTCCTTTGAAACATGAGTAAAAGAGGCTTATTTTTATAAACACCAGGATTAAGCCAGGGGACTTTCTTGACTCTTCCTATCCCACACCTCATCAAAAACATAAACAACAGTTATTACAAGTAGCTTAGCTTAAAAAAGCTCTAAGAGTTGACAAAAGTAAAAAATTATATTTGGATTATAATTCCATGTCAACTTACATCAGAAATTATAATTAATTTAGTCAAAGAACACACAAACAGAGAATATAGATATTTTATGAAGTTCCAGATTATTGGTCTAATATTTCAAATTGTTGTTTAAGGAAATCGAATTTCATGAAGTAACATGATTTATTTGATGTTATCTAGCACTTAGTGGAGAAAGAGTTAGAACTAAATCATGAGTTCTGTGATTCAGACCAGTACTCTTTCTTCACTCATATGTAGTTATCTTTGCTCTGGGAAACAAAGTTCTTCTGAGAACTTGAGAAGAGACATGGATTTGTAAGTAAAGCTAGATATTAATCAATTTATAGCTCTCTCATCTATGTTGATTTATGTATTTACCTTATAGGAAATATATCCTAATTGAATTACAGGAAGTTCGACAGAAGGGAGCAGGAAAGAATAATTATTATAAAAGAAGAATAATTATTATAAAAGACGTCCTTAGTAGAAAATTAGGGGGAACTTCTGCCAAGATGGCCAAATAGGAACAGCTCCAGAGGGCAGTTCCCAGCAAGAGCACAATGGAAGGCAAGAAATCTCCGTATTTCCAACCGAGGTACCAGGTTCATCTGAATGGGACTGGTTGGACAGTGGGTGTAACCCAAGGAGGGCAAATCGAGGCAGATGGGGCATTGACTCACCTGGGAAGTGCAATAGGCCAGAGGACACCTCCCAACCCCAAATAAAAGGAGGACATCGGGGACTTTTCCGGTTACTCTGGCACTTGGGTTTGGATGCTGTGCTTTTCCCACAGTCTTTGCAGCCCGCAGACCAGGAGATTCCTGCCAAGCGACAGGCGCCAGGGGTTTCCAGCACAAATCTGGGCTGCTGGTTCAGCCCAGATTTCCAGGACATACATGAGCAGCCATTTTGGCTGGCATCTGGAGCAGCTGCAAGACAGAGCCACCCATACCCCGGAGAGAAAGGGGGCTGAAGGCAGGGAGCCAGGTGATCTAGCTCGGCAGGTTCCTACTACCACAGAGACCAGCAAAATGAATCCCACTGGGTTGGGATTGCTGCAGCCAGCACAGCAGTCAGAGCTTGACCCAGGAAGGTCAGCTCCATGGGGGCAAAGGTGTCAGCCATTACCAAGGAAGCCTGCCATTACTGAGGCAGTCCGTCATTACCAAGTTCCAAACTTACCTGGGCAAACAAGAGAATATATTGTGCATAAATACACTGCATTAATCATGTTTTAAACATTTTCTATATTTCATGATGCTTTGACCTCTTGAGGTCTTTTGGTCTCAAGCTCTTCCCAGGCTTAGCTAATTTCTAGAGATAGCACACAAGTTGGTTTTGATTTGAAAACCAGCCAGTCTAGAGTCCATACCCCAATATCCTCTTTTTTTCAAACTGGTACACACTATGCAAATATTCTTCCTGCCCTAAGTCACCCTACAAATTAGCTTATCTAATCCAAGATTTACTCAGCATGCCTGCACTCTCTGTCTGACTTCTTCCTGTGAGAACCACGATTTCGGCTTTGACCCATGCTTTCCCTGTGCTTTTTCTGCCTTCTGACTGAACTAGGTGCTTTCTTATGTGTCCCTGCATGGGAACTAGGCCCACTTCTCTTGGGAACTAAAATTAGTAAACTATTCCTTTTCAAGGCATTTGTTTTTACATCTATCATCTTTCCATATGCGATTGATACAAAATCAGAGTACATTTTAAAACATACGTTCACTTTACTGCTTTAAATGAACCTGTATTAACACTGGTAGAACTAGGACCAAAATAGCATTACCCTTTCTTGAAAAAAAAAAAAAAAAAAGGTACAGAAATGCTGGATAACAACATACATTTTTATCTATAATTATATTGTTGCACAAAATTCTGTCAACCAGAAGGCTAAATTCTATTATATTGAAAGCATCCCCAGATCAGAAGATAGAACTTTAGTATCTTTTGTCTGAACTCTGCCACTCACAAATAGTGTGGTCTTAAGAGAATCATCCATACATATCTGTACAGTGTTTCCTCTTTTGTCTAATCAACATGATCCACATATGTCCTCCCTATCTGACAGGATTTCTGTGAGTAACACTTTCTCACACATTTACTGTAAACCTGCAGTGTGACAGTCAACATGCTAGGCCATCAGACTAAACACAAACATGAAGGAAATCTGGCATTTTCCATTGAATGAAATGAAAATTTCATGTAAATATGCCATGGAGAGTTAAAAGAGCTAAGTGGATTAAATTGTTTTTCATCATCATTTCTTTTAATAGCTACGTATTAAATTCAGATAGAATTAACAGCATCAATAAAACCTGTAATATAGGATATAAAACATACAAGGTAGGTATAACTGACCAATAATTTCATATTTAAATATTTTTTTCAGGAATCTGGAAAGCTCTGTGTTAAATCCAATCAATAAATGCCAAACAAATAATCAAAAAAGAACACATAATAGGCCTAAAAGAACACATAGTGGGAGACAAGAGATGAAAGGCCCCAGTTTCCAAAATTGAGCAATATACCATACTGGTTATTCCCAGTTCTTATTAGTTCTGGATAATGTGTACAGGAACATTTCTTAAAATCTCTCAAATTTATATCATATACATTGTCTGCATAAAAGGAGGCTCCTACCTATCACTCTACAAAGTGTAGGCTCTTTATTTGTGTATTCTCATTTTACAGCTTTTTTTAAAAAAAAAACAATGGAATATTGTTTCCTTTCATTCAAACTGAATGAGTATTGGAAAATGGAAGTAAATATGTGTATGTGTGTGTGTCTGCATATGTATACATAGTAAATAGGTCCCATTAACATAAGTTTCATCATTAAAATAATGTTTTGAAACAATTTGTAAATTATATAAAATACATTTGATAGTGATAAATAAAAGAAAAACTACAAAGTAGTTTTATAATATGTCAGGCATATACTATGACCACATAGTAAAGAGATTTGAAAAATAACAATGACTTCCTTTTGTGAGATGTGGACAAAAAAAAAAAGTAATAATACTTTTTCCTGAATGTACAGATACTTCTGAGTTCTTGTGACTTTTAGAGTGGAAAATAAAATCTTTGGACAAGAGTTCCTGTGACTTTTAGAGTGGAAAATAAAACCTTTGCAAAATAAATCTACTTATTAAATTGACCTGTTCCAAAGCATTTTATTTGAAAAGGCAATAACTTTAATATGTCTTTTTAAAATTATATTTTTTTAAAGTTTATTTTCCAAAAATTGCATTTTAATTTGGGCATTTAAAAAAGAACTGTGATGAATGCACCTCAGGCTATTAACACAAATAGGAAAATATTAGTAAGCTATGTTAAGCTATGTTAACAAATGTACAAGAAAAAATATCCATATCTTTCTTGTAAAAATATGTAACAGATATGGCAGAATTTTACTTAACCTGATTTTTAAAGCTTTTACTATTTAATTATAGCTAAAATGGGTGATATTTGCCCAATCAATTTTCCTAATCCTTCTGGCACACAGTGCTGCATATTTATTTTTAAGATGTGATCAGTCCTAAGTTTGAGAAAATAAAATAAGGTTTATGTTTAGGACTTAAATTTAATGCTGCAATGCTGTACTATTTTCAATAAAGACCTAGCATCCTTATTCTTTTAACAAGAAGGAAGTTTTTCTCTACTAATCATTTTTAAAAATACTTTAAAAACTCAAAATGCTCCATAGCAAAGTTAATCACTAACTGCATATCCCTTTAGTAAAAAGCAATAACTTATTTATATTAATATTAATAAGTTAAGTAATTAATAAGATCATTAATATTAAATAATTAACCACTAATTACATACCCCTTTAGTAAAAAACAGTAACTTATTTAATATGATCAGTTGTATGATAATTTAGCGTATTTTCAAAACAAAGTCAGTTTAGCCAAAAGTTTGAGCTACTGTTAGATTTTCGTATTTCATTCTGAAATTGACCCATATCCCTTCCAAAAAAGTCAGAAAATGATTGGGGTATGGGTAAAGAAAAGGCAGTTTTGTAGTGTCTTAGAAATTTTAGCATATAAGAAGTGGGTCATTTTCTGCCAGAGTCTGCTCTAGAAATTTGTGTTTAAAAAAAACAATTTATTGGTTCGCGATGAAAGAAGGCTTTAGGACAACAATATGTTCGGGATTGTGGTTACGCTACATTGCTTAGATGGAGCCCCAAGCTACCTCATGTGAGAATAAGATATTTTTGAATTGCTTAAAGATGGTGTAGATTACTAATTACTTGAAGCCTTAGAGATCCCTGTCCGCAAGCTACCCGTTGACAGTGCTACCAATTCCTTCCCAGAGTCCCAACGAACAGTTCTAAAGAACAATTATAAAAGGTTGCCTATTTTTTAGTTTCATAGCAAGAAAAATACGGTCAGATACCAAGTCATCTCTCATGCACAAAGCTAAATTAGAAAAGAAAGACAAAATATTCTTCAAAGTTGGCAAGCAACAGAAAAGTATAAAAACCTTGATAGAAAGGTAAAATATAAAAAACTTTCTGGAAATAGGGACTATGTCTTGTTTTCTTGTGTGTTTGTGTATATGTGTGTGTGTGTGTGTGTGTGTGTAAATACATATGTGTATATATACACACATATATACATAAATTTAAATGTACATATATACATGTGTATGTGTGTGTGTGTATATATGTATATATCAAGAAATATATATGTGTTTGTGTGTGTATACATTTGACGACATTGACAGTGTCACACCCTTAGGTTATAGAGTTATGAGTTGGAGGGTGATTGCATCCTTTTCAATCACATAGATAATCTGTTATTGAATGCCTAATGTTTCTTTTGATTCTATATTCTAAAATATAAAAAGAACAATGCCAATTCCTGAACACCACTATTTTCAGGTAGAATTGGATGGAAAGACAATTGTAGAAATGTATTTTCACATAAGTGATGCGGCCAGTTTAAGTAGGAGATGCTATAAGGGCATATAGGAGGGATGAATCATAACTCATTTCTGAAGATCATTCATATTTCCTTGGCTTAAACAATTTTATATTAAAATTAATTTTAAATATAGATCATCATCAAATCATTGCCTTTTAAACAGTGTTACTATTCATTGTGATAATCAGAGTTATGCTTTAGACAAGATAATTAGTGTTAGAAAGCAAGAACAGAATATTTTGACTTTAACAAATAATTGTGGTATAATGAAATCTGATGCCCCATTTACCAACAGTAAGAATTCCTCACCTGTATAAGAATATCGAAACATTCAAGAAGCTCAACTTACCCTAAAGAGAAATAAATGAAAATAATACTACGAATAAGAATACCACAAATAGGTACTTATTTGTTAAACTGCTTAAAACCAATAATAAAGCGAAAAACCATGAAAGGGAGAATAAAAAGAGCACAACAACAACAAAAAAAAATTGGTTAAGAGTTTAGAAAAAGTCAACATAAAACTTTATACCCAGTAAGAATATTCTGGAAAATGAGTTTCAAATGGAGACATCGGTTATGCGAATTTGCAACCAAGAGAAGTTCACTAAGAGAAATTCTGAAGATATAATACAAAATGAAATGGATCTAAGGAAGGCAAGAAAGACATCAGGAATGGCATATAAGTGTTTATAAGACAGACAAACAAAAAATGTTTCTTTATGTACTTTCTTGAAATGATGATTAAATTATAAAAAAAATAGCATTATAAATTGAGGTTTAAACCATAAGCACAAATAAAATATATGACTATATCAGCAAAAAGTGTGAAGAGAATAAAATTATAGTCCTATAACAGCTACAAATATAAAGCACATAATATAAATTGGAAAATAAGGAGTGTGATTTCTTAAGTGAAGTGGGAAGTAGAATAAAATGGCGCATATTAATTCTAAGTTAATTCTATTAAGTAAAGAATGCATACTAAAATACCTATAGTAATCAGAATAAAAATGACTAGATAGATAACAGATATGAAAAAGTCAATACAGAATACAGTTAGAAAATTCGATGAAATACTGAAGACTGACTATTCATATGCAAAAGAATAAAACTGGACTCCTGTATTTCACCATATACAAAAATTATCTCAAGATGAAGTAATTTTCAAAACTGGCTTGATTAAGTAATTTTAAACTGGCTTAACAGGATTCTTGCTAAAGGCAAGCCAAATACTTCGACATTAGGATAGAGACAATATATTTAATCAGATCTCGAGAGTGGGAAGATTCTGGTCACACTGACTTAACAAGATTCTTTTCTAAAATTGGGCTGACTAGGTAAGGGTTAGGGTGACAGGCCAAAGGCAGAGAAGCCAGCCCAAGTCAGGATCTAGTTGAAAAGAAGACCCAGAGGAGCGTGACTAATGGTTTGATCAAGGAGGAATTCTTTGTCAGTGCATTTATTTCATTGATTGATTGATTGAGACAGAGTCTTGATATCTGTATGGAGTACAGTGGTGCAATCTCAGCTCGCTGCAGCCTCTGTCTCCCAGGTTCAAACAATTCTCGCTCCTCAGACTCCTGAGTAGCTGGGATTACAGATGTGTACTACCATGCACAATTAATTTTTGTATTTTTTGTATATATGGGATTTCGTTATGTTGGTCTGTCTGTTCTCTTGATCCGCCCGCCTTGGCTTCCCAAAGTGCTGGGATTATAGGCGTGAGTCACCACCCCCGGCCTGTCAGGTGCATTTCAAAATTTAAAAGCAAATGTAGAATGAAGGAAAAAAAGTGAAAAAATATATATAAAATGTAAATAAAAGTCATATGGAAATTTGTGTAACTTCAAAAAAAGAATAAAACGTAGAGTTGGAGTGATAATGGGCCAATTCGTCGGGAAGACACAATTAAACTAAATTTTTGTGTACCTAATGTAAGAACCTCAAAATATAGAAAATAAAAAAAGAAATAAAGAGAAAAACACTATCAACTAGATTGACTTTTGTAATATATAATAATGAGAGGTACAGAAATCAATAAAATAAAAAACGCAAAGTAAGGAATATTTTATAAGGCAAAGTTTTTTTTTTTACTGAAAAAATTAACAAAAATTGATAAATTCCTGTGGATTATAACCAAGATAAAAGGAGCAAATCACATATTACCAACATCGGAAGTCAAATAAAAGTTATTACTGCAGATGCTATAGAAATTTTAAAATATTAAGAATAATTTATGAAAATATGTGCAACAGTTGAAATGGACACAGTTAAAAACAAAATTTAGGAAACATAGTTTAAAAACCCATTTTAAAAATAAATATTTCTATTTCTGTTGGAAACAGAAGTTTTATTTAAAGAATAAACCATAACAAAACCTCCATAAAAGAAAATATGACACAGGTACTTTCATTTATGAATATTAAAAGAAAATTTGGGGAAATTTTATGAAATGGATATCTATTTTTTTTCATAAAACAGAGGAGAGAATACTATCTAACTCATTGTGAGCTCAGAAGAAAGCTGACACTAAAGCTTGATACATATATAAAAATTAAATAGAGATCTATATACCTAAGAAAATGAAAGCAAAAAATCTCAACAAAAGTTTATTAAATAAAATTGATATTAGGATCTAGTGGGTTTTACTTCAAGAATAAATGGTTAGGCATTTGAATATTAATCAATGTGTTTCAGCATTTTAACAAAATGAAAAAATTAACAATATGTTAATGAATGCAACAAAATTCAACACATCTATAATAAAATTCAACATCAACATTCATGGTAAAATAACTAAGAAAATTAGAACAGAAAATAGCCTCATTTGCATAAGGAACATCGGTTAAAATTGTCAGATAACATCATATTAAGGAAGAAGTATTGAAAAATTTTCTATAATGCACATGAATTGGAAAACTCAAGAGTATTAATATGTCAGTTCTTCACAAATTGATCTATAGAGCCAATTCAACCACAGCAATATTATTTTTGAGGATATTGGTAAGTTGACACCGAGATTCACATGAAAATTCAATTGATCTAGAACAGCTAAACTGAGCTCAGAACGAACAAAGTTGAAGAACTTAACCTGATTTCAACACTGGAACTACAGATATCAAGACAGTAATGTGATGGTGAAAGGAGTTGAGGAT
>NW_016108215.1:115596-145147 GCF_001604975.1 Cebus imitator | reverse complement strand
TGAGCTCAGAACGAACAAAGTTGAAGAACTTAACCTGATTTCAACACTGGAACTACAGATATCAAGACAGTAATGTGATGGTGAAAGGAGTTGAGAATAGTACACCTTGAACTAGAGTCACACATTTGTTGTCAATTGATTTCCAAAAAAAGCTGCCAAAGGCAATTCGAAGGAAATCATACAGTTTTTAGCAAATGGTGATGAAAAATTGCATATCCATAATAATAATAAAAGAACCTCAATCCTAATCTCACACCATACTAAAAAACTAACTCTAAATTGATAATAGACATAAATGTCAAAGTGAAATCTAAAACATTTCTAGAAAAAAACATCAGAGAAATCCTTTACAAAAGTGGATATGCAAGTGATTCTTAGCACAAAATGTACCTATTATAAAAGTCATGAATTATACATTATAAAAATTTTAAAAAATCGATTCTTCAAATATAATAGTGAAGAAATATAAATGCAAGCTACAAATGAGAAAATATTCAAAATTTAAATAGCAGACAAAGCACACGTGTCTAAAATGTATAATGAACTCCTACAGATTATTCATAAAATACAAACAAGCCAATAAACAACTGGTTGGTAAATCGTAAAGAAACTACGCTAAAGAAGAAAAATCAGTGGCCAATAAGATGAAAATATATTCAGCATCATTAGGTGTTAGGAAAATAAAACTAAACCCCATTGCAATACTCATTTTACACTTACTAAAATGACTAAAATTTAAAAGTGTTGGAAAGGATATGGAGCAATTTGATCTGTCCTACATTGCTGATTTCAGTGTAAATGTGGTACAACGACTTGGAAAACCAGTTTGAAAGTTTATTACAAAGTGAACAATGCAGTTATCATACATCTCAGTCATTTTACTGCCAGTTGTCTATCTAAAAGACATAAACATTTGTCCAAAAAAATCTTGTATCCGAATATATGTAACTTTAAAATCGTAATAAAACCATAATTAACTCAAATTTTATTGCACAAGTAAATACATGAACAAATACAGGTGAATAGATAAATTTTCCAAGTTTATCTGAAGGAATACTGTTCAGAGAAAAAAAGAAATAAACCATTTATATGCACAGCAACATAAAGGAATTTCACATACATTATTCTGACTGAAAGGAGACAGTCACAAAGGATTATATACTGCATGATTCCATTTGTATGACTACCTAGAACAGGCAAAACTAATCTATAGTGGTTGACATGAGATTAACGGTTCCCAGTGGCAGAGCGTTGGGTAAGATTGACTGCAGAAGCATAAGGAAACTGTTTTTTTTTTTATCTTGACTGAGGTGATTGTTAAATGAGTGCATACATTTGTCAAGCATTTCACCTAAAATATATGTAATAATTTTCTGCATATTTACCAAAATCAAATTGATAAGGAAAACAGAAAAATAATATAAAATATTTATTTTCTTTTTATGTAATAAATTAAAAGTAAGAAATTAAAGTGATAGTACATTTTATAATTTGTTTAACTCATTTATTTAAAATTATTGTTATAATATATTATACATGTTAATTTCCCCTAGTTATTAAGTCCTCTTTTTTTAATGAAACCTAAACAGGTAAGGACAATATTTTTCTCCTGTACATTTTCTAGCTACTATTTGAGTAGTCTAACTTCTGATGTTTTTGATTGGTCATAGTCATTGTTTTCCTACATTGAGAGAGAGAGAGAGAGAGAGAGAGAGAGAGAGAGACAGAAAGAGAGATAAAGACAAATGAGTAAATTAGATGCAGAGGAAGTCTTAAGTGGGAGCTCTGTGTTTGTGAACATAATGACCATTTCACTGTCAGCTGAACATGAGAGAACAAGACAATTAGACATCACAAAGGAAAAAAAAAACATGGAAAAGAAAAGCTGCCAAAATATTCCACTAATTAAAGTTTTTGGCTGACTGCAAAAGCAGGAGAAGACAGGATGTGACAGCTTTTCTACTGAACTTTGGTTATGTAATTGATGAAAATGTCCTTTGTCATCGAATTATAAGGCCATGAAGATGTAGGTAAATTATGACATATGTTTTTAGACTCTATTTTATATTTTAAAGATTTTTAAATGTTTTAAAGTTCAAATAAAATACTGACTATATAGTTAAGCATAAAATTAAGAAATTTAAATTAAGTTTCTTCGGGTAATGTAGATATTTCTGTTACTTCTCTGGGATGATCAGGTATTGTGCTAGTTGTGCTACATGAGTCTGATGGCGTTTCTGACCTGTAGATCATAGTATAGGCGTGATGATATATACATAAATAATTATATAGCAAGTAATACTCGGAAATATTAGTCACTGAATTTTTCATTCTTATTTTTTGTCTAAGTTTAATTCTTTTCCAATCATTCATAGTGATCCATTATTCCTTGAGGAAAATTGATATTTTGGTAGGTGACGGTGAGAAGAACAAGGACAATACTTAGTTTCAATTTGTTCATATTTTACTTCATGTATTGACTATTTGGCACAATAAAGGATGTCTAAGTGAATCAGGACTATGGGGTATATCTTAGATGTAAGTGAACTGGGAAAGCCAAAGATGAAGGGTCCTGAGGGAAAGGAGATGAACAAGCACTGTCTTGAAGAAGACTTAGGAGTCTTGTAGATGTCGAGCTATTGTGCACCATCCCAACAAGCATCAGGTTTGCAGATAAGTCAACTCAGCTCTAACTCATTAGAAGAAGCAAAAACAATTTTGAAAGAAATGCCAGTCTACTCCCTCTCCTCTGCCCATTCAATTTTTTCAAACAAACTTCCCAAAAAACTAATGAAATTGTTTCAGAATTCTTTGACACTCACAGAGCCATTAGAGCATAAGAACAGGTGTACAATACAGCATGTGCACTTGGGTATAACTGACTTGTTGTTAAAACACATCTACTTACAAACATAACTGTAAAAACATATTAAAATAAGGTTACGCACTAAAGACCTGAACGCAATAAAGACAAAAGGCAACTAAAATGCCTAGAGAAAGAAAAGGTCTTGCTTAGAGTAGATGGAATATCTGCAATTTTACAAAACAAGTAATATAGGTTTCACTATTTACAGTTTTAACTGCTTTCATTTTCAAACATATTTAATCATTTAATATCACCCATTAGGTATCATCATCTCCAGTTCACCAATGAGGAAGCTGAGTTAGAGAGATGCTAAATAATTTGCTTAGTAAAGCAAACAAACAAAAAATTTAAAAATAAGATAAATTGAGCTAAAATTCTTGCTCAATGCCACATAGTAAACAAGTGCTGGTTGGGAAGAAAGACATAAAGGGATGTGTGAAGGGTAAAAACATTCAGAAAAACAACATGGAACAGTGAATTGCATGTTCAGAGAAGAGTATACTTGAAGATTGAATGTCTGTGTGTATTACGGATTCATATATGGTGCCTTCATCCTGCCACCCAAGACATATTTAATGTCACAGAACATTCTGTTAAAGAGTAGCTGAATAAAGAGCACATGGTAGGGAGAGCAGTACTGAGAGATGTTTATGAGAGAACATGTTTCTCATCATGTTGAAGAGGAGTGAAAAGAATAATCACAGAGAGAATGTTAAGTTTGTATGGCATTATTTTCTTTAAGGGTATAGTTCATTTGCAGCCAATCACAGAAAAATAAAAGTAAAGATGATATTGATCAATCAGCCATCAATTAAAAATAATAATATTTATGGACAAAGGAATCAATATGATTTAAATAAGATTAACAAAGTGGATCATAAGCCTCAATTCAGTAGCACATGCATGAAACATACACTGGTACGAACCTTTAATAGTAAAGTACTAAAGGGACAACAACAGAACATTTCTGGCATTATTAGTATGAGGATTCAAAATCAAGCATAAAAAATTCACAAAATGGAGAAAAAGTAACAGTTTAAACATCAGATTTAAGTAAACATATATATATATATAAAAGATAGCTGATACATACATAAGTCTCACTATTTACTATTTAACTGGTTTCATATTCAAACATTTAATCACTTAATCTCACCAATGAGTTATCATTATGTACAGGTCACAGATGAGGAAGCTGAGTTAGAGAGAAATTAAATAACTTGTTTAGTAAAGCAAACAAGCAAGAAATTTTTAAAAATAAATTGAGCAAAAATCTTGCTCAATGCCACATAGTAAACAAATGTGTATTAGATTCTGTTTTCTTATCCAACATACTACATTTTCTCTATATATTTAATTAATAATTTAAATTATCTACAAAGGATGTGCTAGATACCCTGAGTATTTTTATGTATTTATATATTCTTTAAAACCATCTTATATAGTGAAAATAGAAAATATATGTTAATTGTATAATTGCCTTTAAAATGGCTTACTATGGGTTTATTTGTCAACATTTTAAATTATTGATTATCTGTCTTATATACCCACAAAAATAAATCCTAATAGCATTAAAGAATTTAAAATAATATTTAGTGGCATCAATATCAAAGTGTCCTTTCTAGAGGTAATTCTCAAATAACACATGCACTTTTCCTCTTTTACCCTAATGGGTATCTTACACAGCAAAAGTTATTTATTTGTAGTTCTCTCACCTTTATTTTCCAAAAAGCTCTTCTTGTGAACTCACTCATTACCATAAAGATGTGAGGACGTGAGGAGGACACCAAGCCATTCATGAGGGATCCGCCTCCAGGACTAAAACATTAGGCCCTGCCTCCAAAACTAGGAATCAAATGTTAACATGAGATTTGGAGGCGACAAATTTCCAAACTGTATCAGTTTCTTTTGGGAAAGAAAAGAGTAAAGAAGTTTACTTTTAAATTGCAACATTACGAAATAACCATACAAGAGAAAATGGTTATTTGAGAGAGGTGTTAAAAAATATAGAGAATTTGTTAAGTGGAACTGAATTGCTGTAACAAGCTCATGTAACCAGTTAATTATTATTATTTTAAATAATAGTGATGTATAAGATACTATGTGTCATCTCTCAACAAAAAACATCAGGAAAAAAGCACATATATATATGTATGTATGTATATGTGTATATATATATATATATATATATATATATATATATATGCCTATCTTCAGAAAATGAAATGGGGAAGAAACCTCATCCTGCAACAAGATAAAAGATGTAAAACTCATAACACAACCCTAGCTGTCAATAATGATTTGACCTTCGTATTAGCTGCCAGGCAGTGAGTCACATATTTTTGATATATCATCTATATTTTTTTCAAAATAGCTACAAACTGAGACAAATTCTGTTTTTAGAATAAAGAAGCAGAGACTCAGAAAAGTAAATACCTTCCTCAAAATCATTCAGCTCTTCTGGGCTGAAGCTAAGAGTAACACCATTCTTTGTGTGACTCTAACATTCAGGCTTTATGTAGTAGACAAAGATCCCTCTTCTTTCTGCAGTTACTGATGACTTACACTTGAAACCATATATATAGTATGTTTATCATTTTAAAATTACTGAGAAAAAATAATATAATGGAATATAGCAGAAAATGTGCTGTCTTTCACAGAGTGATGATTTGTGATGTAGCACACCTACTAGTTGGGGAAATCTAAAATTTGCATATAACTATGGCAGAATATGGGGATAGACATGTGTCACTCTGTGAATTTGAAGCAAGCAGCCAAAAAGAAAGGCACCAGCTCCCAGTGTTTCATTTCCTCCTTCAGAATGGCAATAGGAGAGGGTCTGCAGATAAGCAGCATAGGTGTAGGGAATGATTTCAGTGCTGAGGAGCCCTAAACAAACACTCCTTCATTCTTGTGGACATAAGGACCCCAGGAAGAAAAGGAGGATGGGTTAACAAGGGAAAAGCAGAGAGTCTGAGTGGAGAAAGTGCCTTAGCCAAGGTCTTCTGATAAGGAGGCTTCAAAATGTTCCTGGGCTTGGAATGCAAATATTCTTATGAGCAGAGCTGGCCTTGGAGGGCCTGAATCCTTGACTCAACCTCCTTCCAGACACTGAAATGTACTGCGTGTGCACCAAGTTTGGTATGTGGAGGGCAATTTTCACCTGTGAGGTCTGCCAGGTAAAGCAAGTCATTCCCTTGCTTTACTGCACATGGTCAGGCTTGAAAGGTCACGAAGGATTTTGGCCTGGAGCCATACCCCTCACTGCCTATAGATAATTTGTGTATGCTATTATATTACATTGGATTTACTCTTAATAAACAAAATCTCAGAACACAATTTTAAAAATAAATGGCATATTGCTCACATTATGAAAAGGTTAAGTCCCACTTTCTAAAACAAATCGAAACCAAAAAAAAGAGTCACTTTTCCTTCTGCACAAAAATACATTTAAATGAAACAACTTTCATTTGTTGTATATAAAACGTTGACATTTTCGTGCCAATATCCACCTAAACCATGGCAAAAAAGAAAGTAGATTTTGTTTGCTTTTACTTGTCGAAATTGCATAGTCACAATGATATGTAGTAGGAGCAATAACTAATAAGAACTATGATTTTAACTAAGTACTTACTATTTACCAGGCACTGCTTAAAATTTTTATTTTCTGTGTGATAAGAGTAACCCACAAGGTACAATCAGAAAAACAAACAAACAAAAAAACCCAAAACAAAATAAATCGCTGCTTTATTTTTACCAGCTTGCTTTGTGTATCTTCTGATCTACTTAATGAACTATTTCATGCTTGACATTATATTGTAAAGGCAATTTTGTGACTTTTTTCCTACTCTTAGAAAATAAGATTGAACTATCTACACCAGTATTCTTATCTCAACACTCAACTTCATTTATTAAAGCTTCTTCCCTTTGCTAGTTTAAAATTCATTTAGGCTGTGAGGCCTACAGTGGGGAAGAGAGTGTTGTGATTGGTTCTCATTTCTTTTTCTTAGATATCTTCTACTCATACTTCCTTCCTCCTTCTTAGGCAGTATCTTATAATCCAGGATTGGAATCAAAGATGCAAAGGAGATGAAAATTAAGGACAGGTCTTTATCAATTTCCCAAAATAATCTGGCTCAGATATTCTCTAGGTATAGCAGGGTCTCAATGGCAATTGTTTTGTCATTGGGAGATTCAATTTTTTTCCTTAGAGGCACCCTTTCAAGCCTTCTTTATAGCTCCATGCTCCTTTTCTAGCTAGCTACTTCACACATCTCTCTCATCCAATACACACACACACACACACACACACACACACACTCTCTCTCACACAAGTGCATATAATAACCTAAAACAGGAATCTTTCCTCTTGTTATTGAGGTTACCTTATGTGAGGCATAAATTACTTATGGCCAGAGTTAATATAAAAGAACCCCCATGTGACTCATGTGACTCAGAGTATATGTGAGAAATCAACACTTTGATCAGTGGAAGGAAGTACAGCCTTCTTCCAGTAAAGCTACCCTTCTTCACTCTTCCACCAAGCCAACAGCTCCATCTGCAGCTCTAATGTTTTATACTTCTCATACTCAAAATGTGTTAGACGACACATGACCAGCCCACAGATAACCTAGTCCTAAAAAATTTCTCTCTGTGTTACTATGGCTTTCTTACATCAAGAGTGTACACACTTCTTACACTTACAAGAATGTACACTCTTGATGTAAGAAGGCCATAGTTAGGCCTTCTCTGGGAGGTAGTAATGGCTGTGCTGTCCCACAGAGGTGGCATAATCAATTTGCAATGTATGGGATATGGGCAATGTGCATTCTCAGGCTGTGTGACTTAAGCTGAAAATGAAGGAAAGAAAGGGGATAACTTGTAGCTTTTAGTTATGCATACATAAACAAACAACAGAGAAGTTTCTAATGCTTTCTAGGCTTGGTGATCATGTACTTATTTAAAATCTCAAATTCTTCCCAAGATGCTTCAATTACATTGAATTTTAGTTGTATTATTTCTTTTTTCTTCAAATGCAAAAAGTCAATTTTGGTAAGATCTGTGCCATTCTGTCAGAAATAAAAAGAAAACTATGAGGTACTTTGGCTGAATTAATCTTCAAAGGGGTTTGGCAGGTTTTGAATTTGCTTCAGATTTCTGTCTGCATGAAATTGCAAGACTGTGACTCTAAACTCTAGCTTGCAGCAACATTCCCTTCCCTAAGGGGGATCTCTATAATTATATCCTTTCTACTATCCTTTTGAGGATTTGGGACAAAAATTTATAATATTGTAGTAGTATATAGGCATTATTAGTATGGCCTTATATAAAAAGCTTTTATTATTAATATGGTAAAAATCTTTTTTATTGTCCTAAACATACCATATCCTTCCCGTAAATTGGTTGAGAGTTGGCTTTTTCTCTCTGGAGAATGTAAAGGAATCTGACTCAAAATTCAACTTTTTTTTTTTAACTCAAATTCCTAAAAATTCTGTAGAGAAAAAAAAGAAACTTTACTTCCTAATCTTATTTCATTGGAAAATGTACCTTAAAAATGATTTTAGTTCTAGCTTTGATTTAATTAACATCTATAAGGGTAGTAGATCAGATAAAATACAGACCTATTGAAAGAGTCTTCAGTCAATATATGTTGATGTATAAGTAGTGAGTCTTGTTAAGCTCTAGATTTTTCTTTTTCTAATAAGATGAGTGGCCAAATATTATAGATGGCTCATGTGAATATAAAGTCCACTTATTTTCTTTCCAGACTAAGTAAAAGTGGAAGTGTTAGTTAACTATTGCTGTTTAACTCATTATCATCCAACATAGCAGCTCTGAACAATAGACGTTCATTATTTCCAAATTTTTGTGGATCAGGAATTCAGGAGTGGCTTAGCTGGGGACTCTGAGTCTATCAAAAGTTGCATTTGGGATGTTGGATAGAGCTGTTGTCATGTGAAAGCGTGAGTGGGGCTTAAAAATCTGCTGCTAAGATTTATTGCTTATGATAGCCATTGGCAGAGGGCTTTAATTTCTCTCTGGCTATTGGCAAGAGATCTCAGATCCAAGAGTTGGCAACACGAAAACCACAAAATCTTATATGATTCATTCGTAGAAGTTACACTTCATCATTTCTGTAGTATCCTAGTGATCACATTGCCCCTGCTTAATGTAATAAGGAACCACAAAAAGAGATGAAAAACAGGAGAGAGGAATCACTGAGGGTCATGCTGGAGCATGAACACTATACTCTGCCCTCAGATTACCAAAGATGATTCAAGTTCTCCCTTATAAACAAAATGTATTTACCCACAGTCCTTTAAGCCACAAAAGTTCCTTTTCATTATAGCTTCAGATCAAAATTTAAAATTTCCTCAGATAAATCAGGTCCAGGTATAGCTGTCCCTTTTCAAATATGTTCCTTTAAGTGCTGTTGCCAAGTATATTTTCTTTCAATCTAGAGACCTGTGAACTAAAGTGGCAAATCGGTTCTTCAAATAAAACACAATGGTGGATGGGGTCATAGTCATAAAATATTTAGTGGACAAATTTTTAAAGGCATGCTAGTATATCTCCTTGCATTATAAGACAAATTATTGCATTTCATGTTTCCTATCACAGTGGCAGAAGTTTAGTGCCTGGTGGGCCTCTGGGAGGTCTGGAGACAGTATATTATACACCTAGGAGAAATGTTCTGGCCAAGGTGATGGTTGTTACAAAGGGCTGGCAGCTGTGCATAGAGCCCTGAGCAGGAATTTTCTCTGCAGCAGGTCCAGGCTGTGATGCAATCAGCCCTCTCTCTTGGATCATTGTATCTGGAAGACGCTTCAATTCTGATGGTATCAATGGTGAAAAAAGACACTGAAGACCACGAGGCAAAATTTATGGGTGAGTCCTAATCCAGAGCCCTGGGGAGATAAATCAAGGCTAGCATAGCCACTGATGATAATTCAATGTCTTTTGAGAAAAACAAAAGACTTCTGTCATACTACTTGCTCCTCATAGAGACATCATGCCTAATGATGGAACACCACACATACAAAACTCCCCATTATAAAACGAGCCTTATGGGACTCACAAAGTCACGAGACACACTCAGCATTGTAAGTTACTTCTGGGCTCTAATGTAATAAGGGCCAGAGGGTATGAACAAGGTGCTTGAGCAGTGTGGTAGCCAGCCTTAAGATATCGCCAGGGATCCTGCCTCTTGTATTCCCACTCTTGTATAATCCCCTCCTGCGTTGTTTTAGGGTGGGCATATATGACCAATAAAATCTGGCATAAGTAATGGAATATCATTTTCAAGACAGGGTTACAAAAGACACTGTGGCATTTGTTTCTGTTACATTCTCTCATTCTCTTTCTCTCTGATCACTGTCTCTGGGGAAATCAGGTGCTACATTGAGATAAATCCTATAGATAAGCTTACATGATGAGTGTCTGAAACTTTCTGCCAACAGCTAGGTAAGTGAGATTGTAGTAAATCTTTCAGCACTAGTCAAGTCTCCAGAAACTATAGTCCCAGATGACAGCTTTACTGCAATGTCATCTGTGACCCTGAGTCAGAACTAATCAGCTAATCTACTTCCTGATTCATGACTGTCAGAAACTGTATAAGAAAATAAATGTTTTTTGTTTTGATTTGTTATTTTTGAGATAATTGGCTATGTAGCGATGTATTGCTTTGTCCGGGACTGTCCCAATTTTATCACTAATTGTTCTATAGCTCAGGAAGTACACCAGATCAAGACACACTGGAACAACTGGTCATATATAAGTAATACAGGTAGAAACCCAAAACCCTTATGTGCTCACTACTGTTGCCCCAGTGATCTTTCCTTATTTTATGCCTATGGCTATAAAGGGCCCCATACGACCAACTATGAAAGAAGAAAAAAATCCCAAAGTTTATGTTTGATTCAATTTAGTATATAGGTACAAGCCAAAAATGGATGTCCGCTGCACAATGGACTCATTTAGGTATGGCTTTGAAAGTCATCAGCAAGGGAAACATTCATTCCCTCAATGAAAAGAGGCTTGCAATGTGTATCACTTGATCTTTGCATTGTTTAGAAAAATAACTGGCCCCTGATTAATATGTATGCAGACTCATGGATTGTGATAAAGATTTAGCAAGCAAGCCTGTGAGCTACACATGTATATTCCTAGGCATGTTGTTCATACTCACTATATTTTTCCCTGCAGGCTACATATTTTAGAAAATATTTTTGTTCTTAGTTTGGAAAATAATACAACACTAATAATTAATTAGTAATAGTCAAATTATATGTGATTTTTCAGTTTCATTTTGTGGAATTCTAAACATTCTCCTACCAAGTATTCCTAGAGGTTGTTTTTCCTTACAGCATATGGCTACTTTTTTGACCATATTATAGAAAAAATATAATTTTTCTAAATGTAACAGTCATTGATTTCTTTTGTCTGAATAAAGCATGATCACTTTTTATGATTATAAAGAAATTTATTTTAATTTTATACACTTTGGAAAGTAACTAATGGTATAATTAGATAATAATAATAATCTCATCTCCTAGATATAAACACCATTATTTTGTTTTCTTTCTCCTAATATTTTTATATGTGTGACTATGTTAAATAGATAATTAGAATAATAAATAGTGATACATTAATAAGACATTGTACCTAAATGTTTCCAAATTTCCTCATTTCAGGTTTTTTTTTTTCTTTCCTTTATTCAATTAGATAGCTAGAACCTCTATACTGGGTTCTATAAACAATCTAGCATAGCAACCTCCTCTTGATTTGGATAATTCCTATGAGATAAATTTCCCTTGATACTTCTTTCTGACTAAAATATTTAAAATAGTGGATTTCCTAAAAAGTTTTTTAATTTTTCTTCACCGTGTGTTATTTTTCATTGCAGCTCTTGCTTTTCTTCATTTTGTCATCAGACCTCTCAATCATTCAGTCACAATTTTGGTTATGTCACTCATTACTCACTCATTTTTACTGATCAATTTAACAAGCAATTATTACAAGTTTACTATACTTTCCACTATGCAAAGCAGTTGAGATACAAAGGTAAAACTGAGTTAAAGCAGTTTTCTTTAATACTGAAGCTAAAACCTACCTCTCTGTAAAGCAGGGCGTAGATGGAAGCTTACCAGAATCAGTCCGCTGGCCTTCTTAAACAAATGTGGATATTATGCAACATAGCACGGGGGTAATGTGGGTGTGGAAACTTAATTACTCTGATATCTTGCCCTATGAAAGTAATTACCTCAATTCATTTTAATTCATCACTTTATCTGAAGCAATTTAATGTACCACTTCAAGGAAACAATTTCAAATGTACAAAATAATATTTATGAGAAAAATAAAAGCACATGATATGTTAACTATTGATCTAGACATCTGCATGCGTTTGGGAAATTATGTGCCATATAATTTAATTTTCTTTCTAAATAAACATTAAATCAGTAGGTTTGCCATTTGTTGTGTATGCCTGTTTGTTTCTTTAGAGTGATTGTCATCTGTTCAATGGAATTTTTATAATCGACATCTTAGTTAAATACTTATTTCTTCTCAGTCTACATCTAACTTTATTTATCTATCAAGCTGTTAGCATCAGAAATCAGACAGTGAGAGGGCACTCTAAGGATAATGACAGAAATAATCACATACAGTATTTTTTCCCATGAAGACTTTAAAATTACACACACACACACACACACACACACACAGAGAGAGAGAGAGAGAGAGAGAGAGGGAGAGAGAGAGAGAGAGAGAGAGAGAGAGAGAGGAGAAAGAGAGAGAAAGTTTGATTTATATGATAGCCACTATAAAATAAGTGGATTTATCTCTGTGCAATGTAAGGCACTGGTAATCCCAGGTAATCCCAGCTACTTAGAAGCCTGGAATAGGAGGATTACTTGAGGCCAGATTTTGAGGCAAGCCTGGGCAGCATAGTGAGACCATATATCTTAAAAAATAAAATAAAGTAACTAGCTAAATTTAAAACTCTGAAAGGAAGTTTTACTTCTCAATACTTTGAACACACATTTTACATCACACACATCTCAAATATTATTTCCTAGTGATTAAAGACCTGTGAATAATGTCATACATTAAAGCCAGATTACTGCTCTCAAGTTTAGATAACCAATTATTTACTCTATGTCTATTCTGCCCTTCATTCATTGCCTTGTTTACTTTTAAAAGTTCATATGAGAAGAAAATCTGAATATTGTACTTGTAACAATAGAAATGCAACCAGATGTGTGGGGATAGTGATAACAATAGGCATAAAAATTTCATGGAATATATTGAAGGGTCATTTGCCTCAACTAGATTTTATGCTCTGAAGAACGCATAAGATGACAAAAATTTACTAAACAAAGTGAAGGGTCTGAAAACAAACAATAATGAATGTGTGTAGGAAATGCTATTTACTAGTTTTTTTTTTTTTTTTTTTTTTTAAGGCGTATCTAAGCCATGTAATTCTGTCCCAGAAATACACCTAGGTTTGTTATAACTGCATCTAAAGTGACTGACTTTAACATTTTAATTGGTAATTACTTATATTTATATCAGGTATTGCTTTAAAACTCAAAATAGACTGAATGTCAACTTGACATTTTATTCAACCCTACAGTTGTTGTGAAATACTGCAAGGGAATTTATGATTGTTGTAAATAAATTTATTTTTAAAAATCACTTTTACTGACTGTTTAACATAATAAGATAGAGAAATACCAGATAAATTTGATATTCATCATTAAAATATACATGGATATACAGATAAAATATAAATAATCACTAGAACCTTTTAAAGAGGAAGATAGAATATAATATCCTGAAAATATTTATTTATTTATTTATCCTATAATGTGAGATATACTTAATACAGAGATTGTGTCAGGCATTGTCCTGAGTAATGGAAGAGAAAGGATATAGAAAAGCAAACGGGCTTCTCATACATGATTTTACAGGTTACTTTGGAAAGAAAACTATCAATCATACCATCCTACTTATGAATATTCAAGTATACACTGGGGTAAGTGCTCTGTAGGAAAGATATATGACTCACTGAAACCTTTTAGAAGAAACTTACCTAGATATTTGAATTCAGAAAAGTCACCTTTAAAGTATGTGATGCTTATGTTGATATATTATAGATGTGTTAGAGCTAATTAGTAAATACATAGCTCCTGTAGTGAAGGCCAGACTATTTGAAGAAATGACAAAGGACCAGGGTGACAGTAACCCAGAGAAAAATGGAGAAAGTGGTACAAGATTAACTAAGAGAGTTAAAGAAGAGTTGAGAAAATGCAATTAAGTAGACTAGAAGTAATGGGTAGCCACTGAAAAATGTCAAAATGAATGATAGTAGAGATGGAGCATAATTTGAACTAATTTTCTGTTTTTTTTTAAAGTAATTTTACTGTGATATAATTTACATATATAGTATACAGTACAATGTGTCTTTGTAAAGTATGCAGCCCTATCCATTTTGATCAGTGCATACAATCAGATAAAAAGTTGTCTGGTATACTTGATGTAAGTCCCAGTATCTTCTCTAGTTTATGGACTTCTGTTCTGAAAACTGGCTCATATCTGAAAACTGGGCCAGGGATCTCACTTTTTGTTTGAGATAATTTTCCTTGGTCTTCTGATCATCAGTTGTTGATTTTTTTTTTTTCTGGTAGTAAAAGCTAAGAAATATCCTTACTCACTGGCCTTTGTAACATCATTTTGTGTTAACCATCTCTGTGGAACATTTTCCCTTGGATGCCATTCTGACCCCATGACTCATGAATATTCATTTGGCTCTTGGCAGTTAGGTACCACCACCATTCTTTACTGTTTTAGGGTTCTTTTATTTCTATTGTCATCAGTAAGGTTAGATTATTATGGCCTCTACTATCTTCAGCTCTGACCTACCGGGATAACAACTGACTACTAACAGTTTTAGTAATGTTAGTGTTTCTCATACCACCACATGCCTTATAGTTTTGTTGAATATAGCCTAACCTCTAAGGCTTCCTGTGGAACAAAACTACTATTGGATCTCATAGCCATACATTATATATCTATTCCTAGATGCCCACTTTCTTGAGACATTTAATTTGTTCCTTCACTGTCTGCCACAGAAATTTTGCCATTTCACCTTTAATAAGTAAGGGACATCTCTCTTTTCAAGTTTTAGGAGCTAGCTGGGTGCAGTGGCTCACGCCTATAATCCCAGCACTTTGAGAGGCTGAGGCAGTTGAATCACTTGAGGTCAGGAGTTCAAGACCAGCCATGGCCAACATGATGAAACCCTGTCTTTACTAAAAATACAAAAATTAGCCAGGCATGGTGGCATGTGCCTGTAATCCCAGATTCTAGGGGCACTGAGGCATGACAATGGCTTGAACCTGGGAGGTGGAAGTTGCATTGAGCTGATATCATGCCACAGCACTCCAGCCTGGGTGATAGAACAAGATTAAATCTAAAAAAAAAAAAGAAAAAATTAGGAACCTTCCTGGTTGCCAGTTTGCATCATTTCCTGAGGTCTTTACCAGGTGCTAATATCACACCTTAGTTGAGTGCTCTCAAATCAATAAACTCTTCCTCATCCAAATGTAGGTTTTGTCCTTTCATCTCTCAAATTTTTTTGAAATCTGTTTAAGTGTTAGTCCATTTCTGTTGCTGTGAAGAAATACTTGATGCTGGGTAAATTATAAAGAAAATAAGTTGATTTTGGCTCACAGTTCTGCAGGCTGCACTGGAAGCATGGTGTTGGCATCTGCTCATGGGTAGGGCCCAAGGAAGACCCCATTCATGGCAGAAGGCAAAGGATGATCAGGCATAGCACATGGAGAGGGGGGACAGCAAGAAAGAGAGCAAACTCTTTCAAACAACCAGATCTTACATGAGCTAATAGCAAGAACTCACTCATCACCAAGTGGGTGGTGCTAAGCTATTCATGAAGGATCTGCCCCTTTGATCAAACACTTCCTGCTAGGTCCCACCTTCAACACTGGAGGTCACATTTCAGCATGATATTTGGAAGGAGGGAACAAACATCCAAATTATATCAATTCATGCATGTACTTTCTCAGTCCATTAAAATATATTTTGGCCAAGTCTGTGGCTCTTTTGAGGTCTCATCTTTTTCTTCTCTTATCAGCATCAGCAGTTGGCAGAATGCTTGCTGTCTGGGTTATGCTGGAATTTGCCATAGTTGTGGCTTAGAGGCTGTGAGGAGAATCATGAGCATATTCTGAAAAGACAGACATTGCCATGTAGGTGATAGGCTTCTGCAGTGTCTCAAAGCAAATTGGGAGTACTTGCTCTAAGTGGAAGGAGTGATACAAAACTCCTTAGGTCAGAGCTAAGATCAAATTGAAAATATGAAGAATGATGATATTCAACTGAACAATGTCCAGAGGAATTTATCTGATATCAATTTCAACTGTCAACATCCTATTTTTTCTAAAACTGGATCCTGATGCAAAGAGAAAGACCAAGATTTGATTACCTGTTGAACCATTTATGGCATTTTAACACTTGATTAAATCCTGGACCTAGTCATTTGATCTGTATGTTCTTCTGTTACGGAAGATGAAAGTGTCTTTCTAACCTATCAGGAAGACCCTATTGATATGGGAGGGTGACAGGGAAGTGCTGGGAAGGGAAAAGATTTGTCCTTGGCTAAGGCTCCACCCTTGGCCCTGTGCCCAGGGACCTAGGTGAAGACAGATACTCCTGCCTTCACACCAAAATGTTGCATTTTCCAAGACCACCCTGGCCTGCCACATCCCCATCCTTGCCTATAAAAATCCCATGACCCTAGCAGGAAGACAAGAAAGCAGCTAGATGTCGACAGGAGTGGATTGGCAGAAGAAGACACAAGTGGCTGGACATCAAGAAGACATTGAGAGCACACTGGCAAGCCATTGACCGGCAGAGTGATGCAGAGCTGGCTGGGGTGGTCAGAGAAGAGTCAGACCGCGCCCAACTCTAGGGGAAAACCATCTCCCTTCTGGCTCCCCCATCTGCGGAGAGATATTTCCACTCAATAAAACCTTACACTCATTTCCAAGCCCACGTTTTACCTGATTCTTCTGGTATACCAAGTTCCATAATCCCGGGGTACACAAAGTCCTCTGTCCTTGCCATAAGGCAGGGGTCTAATTGAGCTAACACAAGCCGCCTATGGATGGCTAAACTAAAAGAATACCTTGTTACATATGCCCACTTGGGCTTCCAGAGCTGTAAATATTCACCCTTAGATACTGCCATAGAGTCGAATCTCCACAGGGGCTAATCCATGTGTATGTTCCCCTATAGGTTTGAGCCATGGGGCACTGAAGAAGTGAGCCACACCTCATCACATGCCCTTCGAGAGGGACAAGGGACATTTTTGTTGTTTCACTGTGGCTTTTACACCTGGATTTCAGTAATCCGTTTATTGTCTACAGCTTTCCATATTTTTTTCCAGAGTGTAATGCTTGGTAATATCCATTCAATACCATTTTCTTTATAATTGTTACTCCCCCTATGCTTTTCAAACATGCAATAAATCATGATAGCCAGTGCATTCTCTGCTACCCAGTACACCATCCTAATTCATACCAGTGGGATTTAAACAATTGGATTACCTTATTGTGCCAAGGGCTTTCTGGACTCTCTCTATTACCATGGATATAATCCTCATTGCCTGATTCATTTTCAGTGATCCAGTTCTAAAATGCCATTTTACACTTTTCTTTCTCTGAAAGCTCTCAGCATCACTCATCACAGATTGGTTTCTAATGACAGATATGTTAAATTTTGTGTGTGTGTTCACAGTATTTATTAGGAATTCACACAGGTGGGACAGAGGGGAGGAAGTAAAATTAGAAATGGTGAAAGAGCCATTTACCATGTAGACCCAGAAAAAACACTGGTCAAAACCAGAAACAAGTTAGCAGTAAATAGACCCCATTAGAGTTGTCCCCCTTGGGACAAAATGGATGGGCCAGCATACCTCCGTCAGTCATTAATTAACCTGTACTAGTAATTAACCTGTACTAGTCTGCCCTAGCATAGGTGTTCCCTTCAGTGGAGCAGTTCTACTGAGGCAGTCCAAGGGATCACTGAACTAGAGCAGCCCTTTTGCAACTGAGTCAAACCAGAAAGTACTGCGAATAGGCAACAAGTCATTGGAAGAGACTCTGGTAGCTGCATTTTGTGTTCATTACACAATTCATTAGACTTTTGCCACACAAAGCATTGGTTTAGTAACCTGGAAGTCACATAAATAGAAAATAACTAAGCTAGAGCACAAAAATAGATAAAGGAAAGCAAAATAAGTGTACGAGAAGAATCAAGTCATATTTAAAATGTAACTGGAGTGTAATTGGAGTCACAGAAGACAAGAAAAGATTAAAGAGAAAACAATATTTGAAGTTATAATGTCTGAAACTTTTCAAAACCACACAAAAAACACCAAACAACTGAGGAAGCTCAGCAAGCCCCACGTAGAATAAATTCAAAGAAAGCCATATTGAGTTATATTCTGGTACTGGATATAAACTACTGAAGATTAAGACCATAGTGAAATGTTAAAAGTAACCAGGGGATAAAAACAATATATTCTAGGATCAAACACAAAAGGAAGAGCTAATTTTACATCAAAAACAATGACAGCTGGAAAATGTGTTATTAAATCATTGAAAAAATGTAATTGCCAATGTGGAATTGTATACCTAGAAAAAAATATCATTTTACAAAGATGAAACAAAACATTTTCAAATAAGAGAAAGTTGAGAGTATTTGTCAACAAGACTGGCAGTGTAAGGAAAAGTTCCTCCAGATTGATTTCAAATCTAAATATGAATAGAAAAACAACAAAAGAAGACATACATGAGGCCAACAAACATATGAAAAAATGCTCATCATCACTGGTCATCAGAGAAATGCAAATTAAAACTACATTGAGATACCATCTCACGCCAGTTAGGATGGCTATCCTTAAAAAATCTGGAGGCAACAGATGCTGGAGAGGATGTGGAGAAATAGGAACACTTTTACACTGTTGGTGGGAGTATAAATTAGTTCAACCATTGTGGAAGACAGTGTGGCGATTCCTCAAGGACCTAGAAATAGAAATTCCATTTGACCCAGCAATCCCTTTACTGGGTATATATCCAAAGGATTATAAATCGTTCTACTATAAGGACACGTGCACACGAATGTTCATTGCAGCACTGTTTACAATAGCAAAGACCAGAAACCAACCCAAATGCCCATCGATGATAGACTGGACAGGGAAAATGTGGCACATATACACCATGGAATGTTATGCAGCCATCAAAAACAATGAGTTTGTGTCCTTTGTAGGGACATGGATGAACCTGGAAACCATCATTCTCAGCAAACTGACAGAGAGCAGAAGATCAAACACCGCATGTTCTCACTCATAGGTGGTGTAGAACAATGAGAACACATGGACACAGGGAGGGGAGCACTACACACTGGGGTCAGTTGGGGGGATATAGGGGAGGGACGTGGGGGGTGGGGAGCTGGGGAGAGATAGCAAGGGGAGAGATGCCAGATGTAGGTGATGGGGAGGAAGGCAGCAAATCACACTGCCACGTGTGTACCTATGCAACAATCTTGCATGTTCTTCACATGTACCCCAAAGCCTAAAATGCAATAAAATAAATAAATGGGAAAAGAAAAAGAAAAACAAAAAAACTGTTAGAAGAAAATATAAAAGAACATATTATTCACTTGATGAAGACAAGGATTTATTTTTTAAAATGATAATATAAACTATATTTAGAGTAGGGATCTTATATTTATCAAAACACCAACAAGAATGGAGTTAAAAGGCAAGTCACTAAGTGTAACATGAAGTATGTGTGCATGTGTGTGTATGCTACATACACCTGATGAACAAAACATAAACATAAAAAATATGAAATAACTATGTATCAATAGCAAACAGACTGAAAAACTGAAAAACTGACTGAAACAATGGAAATATATTCCAGATTCATGGAATGAAATAATTGACATTGTTATAACGTCGGTACTTTCCAAAGAGTTCTACAGAATCAATGCAATCCCTATCAAGAATACACAGGACATTCTTCTCAGAAGTTAAAAAAGAAAAAAGAAGTTCCAAAATTTTTAACCAAAAGAGACCTCAAATAACCAAAGCAATTCTAAGCAAATAACAAAGCTGGAAGCATCACATGACCTGCTTTCAAAATATTCTAAAATGTTATAATAACCCAAACAGCATGGTACTAACATGAAAACAGACACATAGACAAACAGAGCAGGATAGATAACCCAGAAATAAATCTAGGAATTTTCAGTCAGCTCATTTTGACTAAGGTGCCAAGAACAGGCATTGAAGAGAACATGACAATTTCTTCAATAAATGCTGCTGGGAAAATGGGATACCCTTATGCAGAGGAGTGATATTAAGCCCCTATCTCTCAAAATGCACAAAAATCAAATCAAACTTGATTAAACACTTTAATTAAGGCCTCAAACTACAAAACTCCTAGAGAAAAACACTTGGAAAATGTTCAGGATATTGGTCTGAGCAAAGATTTTTTTTTGAGTGAGATTTCAAATATCATAGAAAACAAAAATTCACAAATAGAACTACATTAAATTAAAAAGCTTCTGCACAACAAAAAGAAATAATCAACAGTGAAGAAAGATACAATCTACAGAATGAAAAAATAATTTGCAAACTGTCCATTCGAGAAGGGATTAATAAACAGAATATATAAAAAACTCAAACAATTCAATAAAACTACCCCAAATAATCTTTTAAAAATAGATAAAACATCTGAATAGACATTTCTCAAAAAAGGACATACAAATGGCTGAAAGGTATATGGAAAAAATATTCAACATTATTAGTCATCAGGGAAATACATGTGGAGAAACAGGAACACTCCTACACTGTTGACGGAAAGATAAATTGGTATATCAACTGTGAAAAACCATAGAAAGTTTTCTCAAAATACTAAAAATAGATCAACCATATGATCCAGCAATCCTATTGCTTGAAATGTATTCAAAATAAAGAAAATAAGAATATTGAAAAGATACCTGTACTCCCATGTTTATTACAGCATTATTCACAGTAATCAAGATATGAAATCAACCTAAGCATCAATCAATGGATAAATAAATAAACAAAATATGGTACAGTTGCACAATGGAATACTATTCAGCCATAAAAGGAATAAAATGCTGTCATATGTAGCAACATATGTGGAACTGGAGGACATTATGTTAGGTGAAGTAAGCCTGGCACAGAAAGATAAATATCACACATTCTCACTAATATGTGGAACGAAGAAACAAATTGATCTTGGGAGGTAGAGAGTAGAATGATAATAACTCTTATTAGGGAAGGCTGGGGGGCTAGTGAGAGAAGCTGGTTAATGGGTAAATACATATAGTTACATGAAAAGAATAAGTTCCAGTGTTTTATCATACAGTAGGATGACTGTGATTAACAATACTTTATTGTATATGTCAAAATACTTAGAAAGGAAGATTGGTAATGTTATCAACACAAAAAAATGATAAAGATTTTTGATGACAGATTTCTCAATTATCCTGACTTGATCATTATCAAAAATGACATGTACTCTGTAAATATGTATAACTATTATGTATCAATTAAAAAGCAGAAAAAATGGAAAACCCAATTGAAAAAAGAGAAAGCAAAAGTCTAAATCAGATACTACATATATGGGATATACAATACACAATAAACATATGAATTGGATGCTCAATTTTATTGGGTACAGGGAAAATGTGAATTAAAAAATTATGTAATATGAAGTATTGGCAAAATGTGGAGCAGCTGCAATAATCACCCACTACTGATGGAGATTTAAGCCATTATTCTTTGGATACTTTTCTTTCAATGTCTACTGAAGTGGAGCATATGTGTACCCTATCAACTTGGAATTTTACTCCAAGGGTTCTATTAATCAAAAATGCATATGTACAGTCTCCAAATTCATGTACATGAATTTTATAACAGTGCTCCTTACAATAGTAAAAAATTAGACACTCCCCAAATAACCATCCAAATTAGAGTGGATAAATGGTGCATTCACACAATATAATACTACACAGGAGTTAGAACAAAAAAAACTAATGTTATATGGTACAAAAAATTGACCATAGCAGCAGAATATTAAACAAAATTAGCCAGACACAGAAAAGCACAAATTGCATGATTCAACTTCTATAAATTTCAAATATATAAGAACATTATTATAGTTATTACCTATGGTGAAGTATGAATGGTATCTGAAAAAAGGTCTTCTTTTGTTTTAAAATATTATTAGGGGGGTGCTGTGGTCATGTAGCATGCTCTATTTGTGACATTTCATTAATCTGATATTTATGTTTTTTTCACTTTTTTATGCTGTATTTCAATAAAAATTAAAAAGAAAAGAGAATTTAAGATGGCTGTGACTGTGTGAAAATTGTTAAGCATGGGTTTCTAGAACTAGAAAATAAAAGAAACATTGAAAGAAATAGACATCCTAACAGGAAAGACAAAAAGGTAAAATATTATATGTGAATTATACCTTATAAGTTGTTCTTAAATTATTTTAGTTTAGATGTTCAAATTGAAATTTCCAAGTTCTGTAACATAAATGAACTTAAAAAATATAATTATTTTAATGTGTCAGTTAAACAGGAACATATGGGACATAAAAGTAAGAGAAATTATGTGAGGTGGCTAATTATGGCTATTTAATCCCAAATTCATATTTCACTAAAAGGAATTTCTGCTGGAATTTTTTTTTGTTACAATTATTCTACTGTGAATATTTCAGTAGAAAGACATAATGAAAGTTTGATAAGTATTATATATAAAACCTCTCATTATGACCACTGATTTCAAGAGTTAACGAAGTTTGTATCTTTAAAAATGTGCCCTGGACTACATTTTCTTTATCCGACCTATCATAGATGGGCATGTAGGTTGATTCCATGTCTTTGACTGTTGTGAATAGTCCTGAAAGAACATACATGTGCATGTGTCTTTATAACAGAACGATTTATATTCTTTTGGGTATATACTCAGTAATGGAATCGCTGGGCCAAATGGTATTTCTATTTTTTAGGTTTTGAGGAATCGCCACATTGTCTTCCACACGGATTAACTAATTTACTCTTCCACAAACAGTGTATAAGCATTCCTTTTACTCTGGAAACATACGAGCATCTGTTATTTTTTGACTTTTTAATAATAGTCATTCTGACTGGTGTGAGATGGTATCTAATTGTGGTTTTGATTTGAATTTTTCTAATCATCAGTGATATAGAGCTTTTTTTATATATAATTGTTGGCACATGTATGTCTTATTTTGAAAAGTGTTTGTTCGTAGCCTTTGTTTACTTTTTAATGAGACTTTTTTTTTTCTGTAAATTTGTTAAAAATTTTTAAAGATATTGGATATTAGACCTTTGCCGGATCATACATTGCAAAAATTTTCTCCCATTCTGTAGGTTGTCCACTCTATTTGGCTTTTGCTGTGCAGAAGCTCTTTTGTTTGATTATACCCCATTTGCCAATTGTTGCTTTCGTTGCAGTTGCTTTTGGTGTCTTCATCATGAAATCTTTGCCTGTGCCTACGTCCTGAACGGTATTACCTAGGTTGTCTTCCAGGGTTTTTATAGTTTTGAGTTTTATATTTAAGTCTGTTTAGATGCCCTTTCTTTCTTTCTCTTACCTGATTGCCCTGGTCAGGACATCTAATAATATGTTGATTAGGAATGGTGAGAGAGGACATCTTTGTGTTGTACCAGTTTTCACCATGGATACTATGCAGCAATAAAAGGAGCAAGATAATGTCCTTTGCAGGAACACGGAAAGAGTTGGAGGCCATTGTCCTTATCAGACTAACTCAGGGACAAAAAATCAAAGAGTTCATGTTCTCACTTACAGGTAGAAGCTAGATGATGAGAATACATGGACACATACAGGGGAACAACACACACTGGGACTTACTGGGGGGTGGAGGTTAGGAGTAGGAAAAAGATAAGGAAAAATAACTATTTGGTACTAGGCATAATACCTGGGTGACAAAATAATCTGTACAACAAGTGACGAAGTTTGCCTATGTAACAAACTTGCTCATGCATCGCTAAACTTAAAGTAAAAAAAAAAAAAATAGAAATAATTTGCAAAAAAAATAAATGTGCTCTGAATTTTTTTTTTTTTATTCTTTCTTTCTTTTTTTTTTTTTTTTTTTTTTTTTTTGAAGAGTCCCACTCTGTTATCCAGGCTGGAGTGCAGTGGTGTGATCTCAGCTCACAGCAACCTCTGCCTCCTGGTTTCAAGTGATTTTCCTGCCTCAGCCTCTTAAGTAACTGGGACTACAGGCACGCACCACCACATCCGGCTAATTTTTGTATTTTTAGTGGAGACAGGTGTCACCATGTTGACCAGGCTGATCTCAAGATCCTGACCTCAAATAATCCCTCCGCTGGGACCTTTCAAAGTGCTGGGATTACAGGTATGAGCTACCACGCCCTGGACTTTCCATCAGCCCAAACTGTTCACCTGATAGGCCAAGACCATAGCTCATCATTTATATTTCTGCTAGGCTGATTTTTGTCTGATGTTATGCTTTATTGTCTCAAGTTATACATTAGCATTCTAAAAGTATTTCATCTTTCTATCACAGTCATTCCTCCCCCCCCCCTTTTTTTTTTGCTACACTCGAACTGTTCTGTAATGTTATTATATTTTTCTTTCTAAATTCTTGTGTAGATCACATAAACTACATCAAATATTCATGGTGCATACATGTCCTCTCACCACTCACCTCACACACACCTAAAAGTTTTGTAAAAAGAAAATGAAATAACTGTATATCGTAGTATCAGTTTTAACTCTTTGAAGACAATAGCCAGAATGCCAAGATTTGCATTCCAACTCATCCTTGCTAACTGTGTGACATTAGGCAAGTCAAATAACTAATCTGTGCTTCATAACCATTATTTTAAAAAGGAAAGATAAATTATAGTTTTAACATTAAGTTATTGTGAGGACTTCCAGATTTAATCTGCATAGAGCTAGACCCTGAAATAGGATCTATTCCCATCCAAAGCATCATAATGATATTTAATTTTATTTCATTAATATAAATTTGATTGTTATTGTTTCTCCCAACTTTTTAATTCCATATTGCATAGCTTAGAAAACACTAAATATTTAATTGTGTGTCCTGATTTATTTCTAAAGTTTTCTCAAATAATTAAAATGGCTTTTCATTTATTGTAACTTATGATTTTTTGAAGTGCTATAATTTCATGATTGCTTTAAAATGTTCTTTTTGTAATATCTTTAGGGGTTCATTTTTTTCAAAATGCAATGATTCTTTAATTATGTTTGTTCAAAGCATTTATATTTCAGAGTATTTCTTAAATGTAGATTCAAATAAATGGATTAGTAAGCTAAAAGACATTATATTTTGAAACATTTATCTAAAACTTGATGTAGAAAAAATACATTTAATGAACATCTAAGTTGAACAGCATAATTGTGCTGTTCAAAATAACTTTCTGAAAGAATGGTAATGTATTTCTATAATCAGGTCTCTCCAGTGCAGGAACCACTAGCCACATCTATTATCAAACATTTAAATGTGGCTAACATGACTGAAAACTGAATTTAAGCAGCTAGATGTTGGTAGTGTATATGGGCTCACTGAATCCATATGTGTTAAAATTCTGTCCAAATTGCTCATATTGTTGAAGAAAACTCCCTGCTCTTCCCTGATATTTCCCTACCACTTGAAAACATTGTTGCAATATTTACCCTAATAATTAGTATTCCTTTCTTTTTAAAATAGCTTACCACATGTTTTGAATGTCTAATAATATGGTGCTCAGTTTTGCTTATTTTTGAACTCATGTAAATGTTCATCTTTATACACATTTATTACTTATAAATAATAATCATTTTTAGTTTCTACAATTTTATTTTCATTCAATTTACACAACTTTTCTCAGATTTGTTCATTCTGTCTTAATTAATAGTAGTTTATTCATTCTTGGGGCTTATGTTATTCCATCTTGTAAGTTTACCGTAATTTATTTGTCTGTTATACAGTTAAAGGTCACTTACTCTGTTTAGATATTTGTTATTATTATGAATAATATTGCTATGAATTGCGTATATTTCTCCTGATGCACATTTTTCAAGAGTTGTAGTAGGCTATAAAATGAGTTGAGACTATTGGATCATAATATATTCGTATGTTCCACTTTACTATATCATAGTAAGTTGCATTAAAAAAAGGTTGTCTGGATTGATGCTTCCACGAGAAATGTATGCTTAAACTTAAATAACAGAAATCATAAAAAGCTAAAGATGTTGAAGCTTTTCTTGATGCCTTGAAGGCAATTACCATACATAGAGAAATTGAAATTGGCAAGCCCTTGTGAGGAAAGAAGGTACTCTGAAACTCAGATATGTTGATTATATTTCCTTAGTCATATGGCTAGTAAGTACATTCAACCACAAATCCATCTGTAAAAAAGAAAAAACTGTGATTACATGGACAGCTTTTTAAAATTAATTTTTATTGTACTTCAAGTTCTAGGGTACATGTGCAGAATGTGCAGGTTTATTACTTAGGTATGCATGTGACATGGTGGTTTGTTGCACCCATTGACCCATCATCTACATTAGTTATTTCTCCTAATGCTATTTCTCCCCTAGCCCCCAATCCCCAAACAGGCCCCAGTGTGTGATATTCCCCTCCTTTTGTCCATGTGTTCTCATTGTTCAACCCTCACTTATAAGTGGGAACATGCAACGTTTCTGTTCTTGTGTTAGTTTGCTTAGAAGGATTGTTTCCAACTTCATCCATGTCTCTGCAAAGGATATGAACCTGTCCTTTTTTATAGCTGCATAGTATTCCATGGTGTATATGTGCCACATTTTCTTTATCCATCTATCATTGATGGGCATTGCATTGGTTCCAAGTCTTTGTAAATTAGGTCAACCATTGTGGAAGACAATGTGGCAATTCCTCAAGGATCTAGAACTAGAAAAACCATTCGACCCAGCAATACCATTACTGAGTATATGATTATAAATATTTACAATTTTTCTTTTATGATGGCTACTTTACTTGAAATAAATGAAATTAACAAATATAAACATTTTTGTTTCAGCTTTTTAAAAAATGATTATAAATTATTATCATTATTATTTGGAATGCTGCTATCACATTTCAGCTTTGGTTAGTGTGGTAGGCTGGATAATAGCCCCTCAAAGATATCCATATCCTAATGGTAACAATCTGTGATATAATTGGATTGAAGATCCTGATATAAGGAGAGAGTCTGTGTTAACTGATGGGCTGAGTGCAGTCTAAAGGCCCTTACATAAGAGTGATGAGATCAGAAGATAGCAGTAGATGTAATGACTGAACCAAGAGATTGAAATGAGGAAACAAGCCAAGGACGCAGGCAGCCTCTAGAAGCCAAAAAGGGCAAGGATGAAGACTCTCCCCTCAGAGCCTCTACACAGTCAGCTATGCTGAACTTTACATTAGTTCAATGAGAAATAATTTGGACTTCAGATCTCCAGAAGAGTAAGATAACTTGTTAAGTTTATAAGTTTGTGATAATTTGTTACAGTAGCAATAGAAAATGAACACACTTTGCTTTACTTAAATAAACACACCAAAAATATTGCCCCAGGGGTCATGTAAGATACACATTTTTGTGTCCTAAACTAACCTGTTAGAGAATTTACTGATGAACATCTGTTAATGGAATACTATAAATTTGGGAAACTGATAGGGTGCTCTCAAACTATCAACAAGTCTACCACCACATGTTGTCTTTCTCCTTGGTTGGTTTCATTTTAAAAGCATTATTTTCCTTTCACTGCTGTCCAGTGTGTCATGCTGGAGACTTGCCTGTCACTACAGTTGAAGAACAGGAGTCTGAGGACCAGTGGGAGCCAAGGTTCTATAACTAGCACATGGAAAATAGCTGACACCTCACAGGTCTGCACACAAACACAGCCTGTCAGCAGTGTCACTCTCATGTGAGTAAGGTGAAGTTTTCATTACATACTCTCAGTCATCAGGCTATTTGCAACAAAAACAGGTCATCAGAATTCTTTGGGAGCTACATATTTTCTGGGCCTTTTCTGTTATTTTATGGAGTCAATTTCTAACTGAAAACTAAATTTTGACAGATATGTCAGGTGAATTAGGAGAGACAAGATTTTGGAAGTTTATAAATATATCAACCATTCATTTAGCATCAAATATATTGTTTTAAACATTGAGCTTTCTGAAACCCATTGATTGCCAATGCTGTCTATAAATTCTAGCTGATTACTTAAATAAGCCATGTAATTATAACTAAAACAATATTTATTAGAAACTATGAAATATGTATATCAGGGTTTATTCTAATATATAATTCATATACATATGAATTATATGAATTTGCATATTCATTCATGTACTTATATGTAATTTTTATATGTATACACACAGATTGTTTTTTTAAGCTCATGACATGCTTTCTGCCTTGAAACTGAGTTATGATGTGTATTTGTTTGTTTGCTAATTAATTTTTTTATGTATTAAACACAGGGTTTTGCTCTGTCACCCAGGCTGGAGTGCAGTGGTATGATCACGGCTCACTGAAACCTCCGACTCCTCAGCTCAAGCAATTCTTCTGCCTCTGCATTCCAAGTAATTGGGACTACAGGCACATGCCACCATGCCCAGCTAATCATTTACTTATTTATTGGTAGAGATGAGGTCTTGCTATGTTGCCCAGGCTGGTTTCAAACTCCTGGGGTCAAGTCATCCTCCTGGCTTGATCTCCCAAAGTACTGGGATCACAGGTGTGAGCCACTACGCTCAGCTTCTTTCATAGGTTTGAGATCTATAACTTATTGTACAGAGTTGAAAAAAGGTCATCTCTTTCATGGTGGCAAAAAAAAAAAAAAAGCTAAAGTAAATGTTTACATTTGTTACTTTCATTTATTTCAGGTAAAGTAGCCATCGTAAAGGACAAACTGAATATGTGTCATGTCCCCATCCAAGAGCCTGCCCTTCCCAAACCCTCTTTCCAAATTACCATCTAGGTATCAGAAAAACATCATCATCTTATTTACTTTTATAATCGTTACCAGAGAGGCAGAAAACTCTCTGTTCATTAGATTATATCTTGGGCCTACGTTGGCCTTTACAAATATATCCCTCATCAATACTCCTCTCAGTATCTCCCTGCCATCAGAAAACATTCCAGGCTGAATCTATTCTGTACTATGAACTTGAGGAAGAGATTACGTTGCTTTCAAGTGCCAAATATTTGTTATAATCCTGTACCATGACAATTGTGAAGCTTCAGTTATAGACATTATTCTTGAGTTTAAACCATAAGAAAAAGGCATCAGTTACCATGCTCTCATATTACCCTTCCAGCACCACCCTAAACTTGATTTTGACCCAGTATAGCAGAGGTTCACTGTACCTATCCAAAACTTTTGAAGGAAAACTATGTTTTGGAATTCAGAATATGGGTTGTATTAAAAAGTACTCTTTAATCAAGCATATTAGTATTTCTACAAGGAAATGTATGAATATTCATGCCAAGGGATTGTCAGAGCCCTTTGTGTTGTGG
>NW_016108215.1:54575-115096 GCF_001604975.1 Cebus imitator | reverse complement strand
GCTGGGCATGGTGGCGCGTGCCTGTAATCCCAGCTACTCAGGAGGCTGAGGCAGGAGAATTGCCTGAACCCAGGAGGCGGAGGTTGCGGTGAGCCGAGATCGCGCCATAGCACTCCAGCCTGGGTAACAAGAGCGAAACTCCGTCCCCCACAAAAAACAAAAAACAAAACAAAACAAAACAAACAAAAAAATGAAATGTGATATTTGCAGACCAAAAAGGCTTTTATTAAGGACGTGTGTGTGTGTGTGTGTGTGTGTGTGTGTGTATTTATTTTGATCTTAACTCTTTTGAAAATAAAACTAATAGATTGCATGACTGTATACAATGTCATTTTGGTAGTCACCGTTTCTTTTGGTGACAAAGATTATACATTTGCACTATGTTGGCCTCAAGCAACATGTGACATGCTTTGGCCAATAAATTGTGAGATGTTTCAAGGACAACTTTTGTGTGGAAATTTATAAAGCTGGCTGTTACTATTCCCTTTTTCTTCTTCCCTGATCATGGAAGAATGTGTCTAAATACAGTGTTACTCAACCTATGTACCTACTTGAGCACAACCTCTCTCTTAACTAAAATGAGTCTCTAAGTTATTTAAGTTATTTATTTTTACTGTACGAGATCCTAATCTTGAGGAAGTCACAAATTTAACAATGAGATTTTAAACATGTAAAATAAATTGCATAGCTAAAATCTGTGCATCTACCATTGAGATTAAATGCATAAAACTAATTCAAAATTCTTATATCAAATATTTCTGAAATACAAATAATATGTATATATTTAGAGTAGTAATATTTTACAGAGCCAGCTACTCCATATTATTTTCATTTTGTGGCAGTAGCTGCTACTTATAAATGGGGTATCCATTTCTTGTTCATTACTGTATATTTACAACTGAGGACCTTTACAAGAACTATATCTGTATCACCTCTGATATTTAATTGTCATCACAAAGTCTATTCCAAAACCTTATCACCCCTGTTGATGATACTGATCCCAATTAATAGTGCCTTTCCTTCCTTTGATCCCACCTACACAACAGTGGACAACCACAAAAAAGATTACCCATAATGACAGTGGAACCAGTTCCTCCTTCATTGCCTTTGTGATCTCCTTGAGGGATCTCTCAGGGTTCCTATTCGGGTAGAAAGGCACCTAATACACATACTGAATTAATAAATACTTCCGTAGTACACCTCCAAGACAATTATATCATTCTTACCTCATTAACTCTAGGAAATTTTGCACTCTAGTATTAATAATACATTCCAGTAGTGTATCAGAAGTTCCAGTTATGCTTTCCAGAAGTAAGTATTTGAAATATGGAGAAATTGCTCCATATTAATAAATTCTTTATCCAATTTTATGTTCTATACCCCTACCTTGGCTCAAAAACCTCATGATTCAAACCATATGTCTTACTTTAGTCTTTGGCTATATGTATAAAGTATAATTTATAAAATTTATAATTTTGTTATTATGTATAATAATAATGAAGTCTTGTAATGATTTTGGAGTAATTACTGTTTTCCTCTGAAACACAGTCAGAATTGTCCCTCTCTTGTTAATGGTCTAAAAGCAATGAGGAGATGAAGCAGAAGATTCAGAGAACAGCACATGTTGGAAAACATCTGCCTCAAGTGACATTTTTACCAGGTCTCTCTGTATGAGTGAGGTTGTAATCATCTGATAAGTGTAGGAGGTCTTTTCTGGGTCAAAAGCACTCAAAGGAAACTGTGGTTTCAAGATTTTTAAGATCATCTAGACCACTTTCCTCATTCCAGAACATAAATTTCCACTCCATTCTCATTATGATTTGGACTTCTGCATAGGAAATATATTGATGCTGCACAATAAGTCTTTTTTGCCACTCTGCCTCATGTGTGTTTAAATTCTAGGACTAATTTGCAGCACAAATTGCACAATAGCTGCAAGAGATTAGGGTAGTTTCTCAAAGTTACCCTAGAAGACTTCTGAATACGTTGAATTAATTAACTGACCTGAGCCTGCATGTTATTTTTCCAAGACTTCGAAAGTAGTTAACAAAAATGAGCTAATTTTCCATGTTTAAATAACATATCACTACCTTAGTTATCTCATAGCCCAAAACATTATCAGCTCTACCTTTCACCTAAAACTCATTCCATATTTTCAACTGCGTGAGTTTTAGTAATTGTGACACTACCATATGCCAAATGTTATCACCATTTCACATACCACCAGAAATGGGGTTAGTTTATTGTTTTTGCCTGCTCAGTATGTGTTTTATTTCCAGAGGCCAATCCTGAAGATCTGTTTCCAGAAATAGTACCAGTGCCAAGAGTCGTAACTTGAGCTCTTAGCACTATCTACCCCCTGCCTTTGCAAAAGCAACTGAAGGAGGGAAAACTACTACAAGGGTACAATATTGAGGCCATAACTGCAGGCAGCTGTCATTGAGTTCCTCCCTATGCCTGTCAAGGAGCCTAGAGAATGACTCACAGAATTGCTCAGCAATGGATTGACTGGGGAGGACATTTATTCCTTAGCCCTTGTCCTTATCCCACATTAGTTGGGCACTGGCAATTGGGGCATTATTACCATGCATCCTAAGCTATTGAAGTTCAAGCTGGCATATCTATAATGAAAGATACCTAGTGTTAGCTTAAGGCTAGACACTTGTAACATAAGCTATGTTGAATCCTGCACAGAGCTGTCAGCCACTTTTCAAATAAGTGGCTGATGCCAAGCAAAGAATAGGTAGAATACAAAATGTGTCAGATACAGAAACTTGCTTTGCCATATATACATCTTGCATAGTTTTTGTAAAGCTTGCATTCAAATTTGAAGTTATTTAAATATATACACAACTAAATAGGCCGCTAGATAAATAAACAACTAAATAAGTGTAATTTTTCAAAATCAACACAATAGAGGTTTGTTACTGAATAGAATTAGGAATATAAATGTAACTTTCCTGATTAATTTCTCTGAATTTTTCCCCTAGGTTGCATATTGCCTATAGATACAGGTCACTCTATATCTTGGTAAGAGGCTGTATTTTTGACAGCACTAAAAGAATAACACTTAAGGCTCTTTCTGTCTCTAATCTTGGTTAGACAGCTTGGTTGATTTCCTAGCACACTGTTGCTTTAATTAGTTGCTGGGTGCTGGATATCATTCTAGAGTATCTGGCTGCCTCTTCTATTGCAAGCAGCAGGATTCCTGGGACCAGGGCCAAACTGAGCTTTGGAATGTTTGATAATATGCCAATATCTAAACAATCCTCTGGCCAGATGTATTACCTTGAACATGCTATTTATTTTTACTTAATCCAAAGAAAGTTCAGAGGTCTAATTAATTTTAATTGCAGGAAAAACAAAGGAGTTTTGAAAAGCAGTACCTGAATAAAACTATATTAAATATACAACATTTAAAATGACAATTTATTTTTCATTCTTAATTTCCACTAGAATACATGCTGAAGAACTGTTAAACAGAATTCAGTTTGCTACTCTCTCTTTCTGATTATACCCATACCCCATTCTAGTAAGCTTTCTCTCATTAGCTTCACATTTATATCACTTGTAATAGCAATAGCTGCAATTTCTATAGCACCTATTATGAGCTATACACTGTGATTTATAAGAATAATTTTAAAATCAGAGTGTGGTAACTCATATTCAGCATTAAAACAAATCTTGGGTATAGTCCCAGGCATATAATCCAATGAAATAAAAATGTTCATGTTATAAATCTATGTTTTTTACATGTCCCATATATATTTTTAAACAATTACAATAATTTTGATACATACCAAGTTTAAAATAAGATTGAATGTTTTATGTTCAGTCATTAGAATAATAATATAAATTAAAGGTTTGTATTTTTAAATTTTTTTTTCTGAATAAAACTGAGACAAATATTGAGGCTAATTACGTTTTCTAACACCACCTTGCTAAAATGCCATGCTCTTAAGCCTAACCCACATAACAGCAAGCTTGTGCAATATCTCGATGGCATAAAGTCCTCAAAACATTAATATTTATTAGAGGAACCTCAGTATTTATTACAGGCATGTATTTCTCTCTCTCTCTCTACACACACACACACACACACACACACACACACACACACCCCTTGAGTCAGGTATTTAAAATATAAAACTTTTTTTAAAAAAGGAAACAATTAAATAGAATACATTATAGTATTTCGTCATATTAGGTAATTTCAAAGATGAGGGAAAATAGAAGAAAATTTGAAATAGCTTGCTTGACATGTTTGGCATTTAAAAAGCAGCTGGTTCAATAGATGAATGGATGGAAACATGGATTATAGACAGCTATATGTAAATGTTTCTGAAATGAGGTTGTAGGCAGAAAGTGACATTGATTGGACAGGTTAATACAACTGAGTGTACTTAGATTGCTGCTTTTAAATAGGAATTCATGGTAGTGATACGCACAGGATAAAGGAATTATCTCATTGAAACGAGCACGAAAATCATTTTCTGATTATATAATAATCAAGGGCATTATGGAGGGACCATGCACAAGAAGCACAGAAATAAGTAGCCTTTTCTGAAGGACATAACTGAGTGGGTCAAGAAAAAAAAATTGTCAACCTGTAGGATGATGAGATTTTAAATATATGCGGAGACTCCTGTAAATTATTGTCTTATATAATATTTATTTGTGTTTTTGAGGGTGTTGAAGTATACTTACAAGGGCAGAAATAAAGAAGGGATGCATGATTGATAAAGTCTTGGTAAATGAGTATGAGACAAATGTAAGCATAATGAATAAAATAGTACTCTAACAATTAAGATAGAATATATTCAGAAGCCTATTTAATAATAATAAATATTTTGTGTGTAGGTTCAACAGAGTGAAATAAAAATATATGGGTTAAAACATAATATCTGATCATATTAATAACCTAAACCCAAGAATATATAATGTAGAGATAAAGCTCTGAGAACCAAATGGTTATTTGGCTAAAGTAGTCATATAATTAAAGTTTTCATTGAAAATATTGCTCACTTTTCTAATTTCCAAAGCAGTACAAATGCATTGCCAAAATAATGATAGTGTAAATGTAAAGCACATGAAGAAATTTTTTTTTTTTTTTTTGAGATAGAGTCTTGCTCTGTCACCCAGACACACAGTGGCATCAACTCAGCTCATTGCAACCTCCACCTCCTGGTTCATGCAATTCTCTTGCCTCAGCCTCCTGAGTAGCTGGGATTACAGGTGCAAGCCATCATGATCAACTAATTTTTGCCTTTATTATAGAGACCAGGTTTCACAATTTGGCCAGGATGGAAAAAAAATTTTGATTTAAAACAAAAGTTCCTGAAACTTACCCAGACATAGTCATTATTAACACAAAATAACACAGTTTAATTTTATTTTAATTTTACTTGGAAAGGGCTGAATTAAAAACTAGAAAAAAATGCACACTTTAGGAACAAATATAATTAATAAAAATTGTTTTTTATAAAATGCTTCAGAAGTGTATATTATGTATTTAGAAATTAATATCATTATCTGTGTTTATTTTTAACCTATTTCTAGAGAGGCTTAAGTCTGCTTTGCTACATAAGGAAATTTAATTAGAGAGTTGATAAAAATAAGTCCCATTGGTCACTGCCAATATGGATTGAACAAGTATGTGATTCTCAGGGCTTTATCTAGACATTACATATCCTTGGGTTTAGGATATATACCTGTATATAAAATATTTAATATTATTAAAAATTTTACATATATTATTTAACTCTCCATGCCATAGTCTTGAAATCCACATACAATAGCAAAAAAAAAAAATTAATTAATGTGGTTTAAATACAGAGAAAAGCAAAATGAACACTACCGACTAAAATGAAACAATAATGTATGGCTTCTATTTTTTTTCTTAACTTTATATTGTAAAACCTTGGATGAATTTTATAATGATGTCCTAGGAGATATTAGTAGGAAAAAATTGACTTGTAGACTTAATATGTTGTAGAAATCATAAGAAAACAAATCCACATCCTAGTAAAATTATGATCACAAGTTATTATAAACTTAAAAGCAACAAACATAAAAAATTATTCAGGAAATTATATAATCTTTGCTAAATTATTGAATCAATGAAAATCTGGCCTTCTTGTTTTAGAAATCACCATTTTTTTTTTTTTTTACAATTGATCGATTATTTTAAATCATGCCACATTTTAGATTGTTTTGTGCTGGAAACATTATTTTCTTGCATAACACTTTAATTGTCTCAGAGCATCTATTTTCCTTTCCTTGTTCCAGTTGAAGAAATACTTATTTACTTTTATTATTAATCTCTTGCATATATTTACACGTGTATTTAATATACTGTCTTCATCTTCCTGAAGATATCTCACTCTCTTTGTTCTCAGTTATACTAAGTACCTCATGGGTTGCTGTTCAGTTATCATACTGGAATGCATTTCACCTACTTCTGGTTTTATATGTTGTTTTAACCCATGATTTCTATTTTCTTGGAAAAACATGGTAAGTATAACTTCCAATTCCTAGAAATTTGCAATTTTTAAAAAATGTCCTCACAGCTTATTAGAAATAATAAAAACAAACTCTTATATCAGTTATCAAAAGTTTTCAGCATCTGAATTAGTGTGTTTTTCCTTCTCTCTTGACATTTTGTGGGCCTATCAATCTAGAGATTCATGTTTCTTGCTCCAAAGAAAATTTATTTCTCTGATTTTCTCTGTTTCTACATAAGGACTTTATATAAGCATTTTATCTTTTTCATCTGTATGAATTATCTCTCATATGTAACAAATTATGCCAAAACTTACTTTAAAACAGCATTATTATCTCACATCTTCTCTGGGTCAGGAATCTGGGCTTAATTTAGCTTAGTGCCTCCAAAAGTGACATCTAACGTTTTACTACACTCTACTATTTAGAAAGGAGTCCTTAGGTCCAACTCCCATTCCTAGAAAGGAAAATGGGAACTCCCATTCATATGCAAAGGCATGAACAGCAGCAGGCAGTGATCACTGGGAGTCATTTTAGAGACTACCACAATGTTTCCTCTGGTCTCCAACACCCTGATCATATGTACATTATTCTCACTCATTCTCAAGGTCCCCAAAAGGCTTATCCCATTTAAGCATTCACTAAAAGTCAAGAATCTCATTTCCTAAATCATTTCTAGTGTGGATATCGCTCCTCAAGTGTAGTTCATTAAATAGAACTCCTGGGTATAGTTTCTCTTGAGCTGTAGAATTAAATAGATATTATTCTCACATGTCTAACATACAGTGATGGGACAAACATAAATAATGACAAGAGGTGCTCCTATTAAAAAAAAAAATGGGAGGAAATGAGAGACAAAATGCAGTCCAGAGTAATTTTGGTATCCAGCTAGCAGAAGGGCAACATTTTCTTACAAACAATTCTCCACAATTCTTGACTCTATGCTAAGTTATCCTGAGAACTTTAATTCCATCCTCTGACTCACTATTTTTTTAAGGGAAGGTGATACCAATGAGTAGATTCCACCTGCTTCTTGTCAGCAGAATTTTGGAGATTGAATGCCTTTTAAAAAAATTTTGCACTGTCTCTGACTCTTTGGGTCCACAAAAAAGGATGTCTGCAAATATAATTCTCTCAAAATCTACCTGGACTTTCTGTGAATCTCATTGGGTTTTACTTTTTAAACAAAAGGCACACCCACCAGTCTCTTTGAAATATGCTCTTAAATTTTTTCAAGTCGTATTGTTTGATTGAAAGGATCTGTGAGCTATCCTTTTAATCTCTTTGAAGTTATTTTTGTGTGACTGAAAAGTACCCTGAGGAACCTCTTTTCTCTCTGAGTTCTTAACAAAAATTTCACAGCCACATCCTCGGCTTCTTCTCTGACCACATTTTCCTTGCAGTTTCCTAAATTAAATATTTTCTTGGATGCTATTTCTTAATTTTAGCATGGTTTGCAATCTGGAAAGGCTTAAAATTTTTTAAACCATTGAGTACTGTCTCCTTTTGTTTAACAGTCTTTTCTGCAATTATTTCAATCTTTTCACATTTTACTATAAGCAGCAAGATATAACCAGATGGAACTTTTATCACTTTGTCTGAAAATTTACTTAGCTAACTCAATAAGTTTATGATGTACATTTTCTACTTTCCATATGCCTTCAGATATACAATTTCTTTTACTGTAGATAAAGGGTACCCCTTCCTGCAAATTCCAACAATATATTCCTTATTTCCTTTTGAGCATTCACCAGCAGCATCCTCAAATTTCAGATTTCTACTAATGGTCTATTCAAGGCAATTTTTTCTTTCTATACACAAAATACTCACACAGATTTCTGACCCACAGAAACTGAGAAAATAAATGTTAGTGCCATAAGCTGCTAAGTTTGGGGGAATTTTGTCACACACTATAGATAATAATATAGATTTTGGTCCCAGAAGCAGGGTACTTGCTTAACAAACAATAGAAATGTAAAGTCGGCTTTAGAACTGGGCAATGGGTAGATACCAGAAGGATTTTTGAAGAATCTGTTATAGAAAGGAAATGGGAATGGCTTAAAATAAAAGATAAATTCAAGAAATATCCACATGCTTGTTAAACAAATTTTTTTAATGTTAACACTTTTTATACTTATTTCTTCAGATATTTATATATATATATATATATATATTTATCTTATTCATAAAACTGATAAATAAAAATTAACACATGTAATATTCATGCAAGTCTAAAGCTCAATATTGTAATGAAAATATGACATCATCATCAAATAAAAGGACTGGAACCCTTCCATCAACACATGTCCACTTAGGTATGCATCTTTACCATCTACTCTTGCCTTTTAATAGAGGTCATCATTGCCTTCAGTGCTATGATATATTTTTATATACATCTATTACTAAAGTGTTGAGGATATATGTTTATATTCAAGATTTATAGAAATGACATCACACTAATAAAGTCTTATGGGCCTATCTTTATCTCTCATCATCATTAGAGTATCTATGTTGCTTTGTGTGGTTGTAGTTTATTCACTTTGCTGCTGTATAAATTCCATTGAAATGATATACTTAGTCTACTTGGGCTACCATAACAAAATGCCATCAACTGTGTGGTTACAAACAACAGAAAATAATTTCTTATGGTCTGGAGACCAGAAGTCCAAGATCAGAATGTCAGCATAATTGGGTTCTGCTGAAGGATTCCTTCGAGGTTGCAAACTGCGAACTTCTCATTGTAGACTCTCATGATGTAAGGGGTGAGGAAGCTGTGACCCTCATTTCTAAGGCCATTAGTTCAATTTATGTGGGCTCCACCATTATAACTTAATCCTCTCCATAAATCCTCCCACCTAATACCATTGCATTAGAGTTAGGATTTCAACATATGATTTTTTGTAACATATATTTTGTTGCATTTTAGGTTTTGGTGTACATGTGAAGAATATGAAAAGTTGCTGCATAGGTACATACATGGCAATGTGGTTTGCTGCCTTCCTCCCCATCACCTACATCTGGCATTTCTCCCATGTCATCCCTCCCCAACTCCCCACCTCCTGCTGTCCCTCCCATAGTTCCCCCAACAGTCTCTAGTGTGTGATGCTCCCCTCCCTGTGTCCATGTGTTCTCATTGTTCACCCGCCTATAAGTGAGAACCTGTGGTGTTTGATTTTCTGATTTTTTAAGAAAACAAACATTCAGTCTCTAGCACATACCAATATATATATGTATATATGTTCAATCTATTTTAAGTAGGCATTTGGATGATTTCTAATGTTTTGATATTGTGAACAGAGATGATAAAACATTTTGTACATATTTCCTGCATATATGTATACATTTATCTACCATGCATAATTAAGTGATGGAATACTGGATCATGGGTTATACATATGTCCAACATTGAAAAATAATGTCAGTATTATTTTCTAAAATGAGTTATATATTAACTTAGTTACTTTAAATATATAAGAAGTGTTCACTTTTTTATGCCAATTTTACTTTATAATTGAGTAATGATAATGTCTAACATGGTTGCACTTATGTATTAAACTTTATATCAATTTATTATCTCATTATTGTGAATTTTGAGATACGATTTTGAAAGCAGTGAGGGCCAATATAGATCTATTCATTCATTTAAACTTCTATCCAATATGCTGTGATGTGAATAATGCATAATTTACTTATGCCCTACATTGTATTTGTGAACATTTAATTTTCTGTTTGACTGTTTCATAAAATGCTACCTCTAATATTTTTCAAGATCTTATTTTTTACAAAATGTTTTAAGTATTATTTTATAGATATATCCCTAAATAACAAATTTAAACTGGTTTACTGGTATTTTGAACTTTGCTCGACATTATTAAATTGGACTGCAATGTGGCAGAACCAATCTACATTCCTACACATAATTAATGTTATCAGACTTCATTTTGTTTGGCCACTCTAGTGGGTATGGCATCCCACTGTACAATTTTTAATTTCTTGATTATGAGTAGAATTACATATTTTTTTCACTTTTACTATATACAATTATCATTCAGAATTAAAGTTTGTAAATCTTTTTCAGATAACTCTTCCACTTTTTTTTACTGGCTTATCTGGATTTTTTAAAAATTTATTTTAGGTTTTAAATACCTGAATATAATCTAGAAACTAATCCTTTGTCAGTTATATGCATCAAGAATAATTTCTCCCCTTCTGCTATTATTATTTTTAACCTTGATTTTAGGGAGGCTTTTTTTTGTTTGTTTTTTGTAGAGAATATTTTATTTTTAAGAAATTATACATAGATTTATATGTACATATGTTTTTCCTTTATTGTCAGTGCTTTCTTCAATAAGTAACAAGTCACATATATGTGTTGTTTTACGATTATTAATAGTTTTAAAGTTTTCAACATATTTTGATTTAATTCACAAAGAATTAATTGTAAAGAGAATGAGTAAGAATCTATTTTTACTTCTCTGTAACTAGAGCTTATATTTGAAGAAGAATGCATTATGTAATGCATCATGTTTCCTGTGAGTACTTAAAATATTTTTATCCTCTAGCAAACTTTCAACATAAACAATATTTGGCTTTACGTCTTCTATTTTGGTATGTTTATCAACTTTGTCAATGCATTTTCTTGAAAATTATCAAAAATGGCTTTTTTGATAATTTGTATAGTAATTAGTGAATATCGTATACAGTTTCATTTCTAGGTCTTACTCTTTTAACTAAATAGTGTCACTTAACAGTGCTCTCTACAAAGGTCCAGCACATATATTATATTATTCCTATACTGATAACTAATTTCAATGCTTTTATATGCATTCTTTTTTCTCTTGTGTTATTAATTATTGTTAATGCTTTGGCATACTGTTGATTATATTTTTTGATATAACAAACTTGAACTATCACTTCATTTTGTCTAAACATCAGAATTCCCTTTTATACTAAATAAATTATATCATGGGATTATTTTGTCTTTTTTTTTTTTTTTTTTTTTTTTTTAAAGAACAGTGTCTCGCTATATTGCCCAGGCAGGTCTCAAACTCCTAGGCTCTAGCTGTCCTCCTGCCTCTGCCACCCTAAGTGGTGGGATTACAGGTATGAGTCACTGTACCTTGCTTTATATCAAAAATTTAAAAATTTGATTATACTCTTTATGGCCTATTATAGTTTATTGGAAAAATATGCCTCAATCTTAATCCTCCCACCCTTGTTTATGGAGGAGTTCAAAATCTGGACTCTGATTATTGTTTTATGATTCATTCACATAATATCCTTCATCAGAAATCTAATCTCATATAAAGTACTAGAAATTGAGTAAACTAATGAGATCCAGACAGATGGCACAGCAAGATCTGTATTAAAATACTCTCCCGAGTTATATCCATATGAGAATATGAGAGATAACCAAGGTTGAACTTCAACACATACACACATAAGCACATAGATCTGGCAACAGAATAGCATGATGTATTATAATAGAAGGGTTTGTACAGACAAGATAAAATGCAATCTGACATACTGGTATTTTTCTGCACTCTACTGAATTAGTATCTTTGGCAAAATGATGTTGAACTCTGAACACATATCTGTACAAGAACCTTCAAGCTTCATGACCATAATTTTTAATATTTAGCACTACGTCATTAATTCAAAAATCTCTAAAGATTAAAATTTTATGCAGCCACACACTTTTTATTAAGAAAAATAAATATTGTGCATGAGCGTTCTTAATGTTCTGCAGGAGGCACTTTCTCTACAGAGACAGTAATAGATAAAAATCTATATATTTAATTGCTGAATAATATTGTGTACAAAACAATTTTATTCTAGACAATACTTTTATGTGATGAAAATATATTTATTCCAAAGGGTCTCCTGAAAATGAAAAGAAGGATTAAATATTTAATTTGCACAATATGGTTTAAAAAAGGTATTATATTTGAAATGATGAAATCTGTCATTGGCTTTGGTCTATAACTGATTAACATGACCCTGTTAGTTAACGCTACTGGACTTCATTCAGTTCCCTGTGTTTTCAAACACAGGGAACTAAAATCGTGGTATTATTTATTTTATTTATATAATAGTTTTGAACTGAAGAACTAACAAGCTATTGTATATATATGTACTAAGTAGTACCCTATTTGATATGGCAACATGTATTATCATTCAAAATATTCATTATTCAATATCTAGAATTTATTTTTCTGAGCAGGACACAATTATGATAGTTTAATCTAAGGACAGGAAAACATAGGTAGTTTCTAGATAAAGATGAAATACTTAACACATATATCTAATTTTGCTGCCTCCTTAGCTCTAAAAAGGATTATAAACAAGTCACAAAGATGGCGAACAGAAAACAATAACAATCAAATATTGAAAGTCAGAAAGTAGATAGATTTGTAATACTGATTTGCTAAGACCCTGGAAGTCAAATCTTTAGCTGGGGGTCAAGAAACCCATGAGCTACATGATCTATTAATTCAGAAACCTCAACAGGTTCAGGAACCATCAGTGAAGGCACGCTAAAATAAGAGGAAGCAAGTAGAAAGTTGACTCAGAAGTAGTTAAATATCTAGATATATTAGCACCCAAGTGGAAGGGAGGTTTATTCTCTGTGAAGCGATAGTATCCAAGTGGAAGGGAGAAGGTTTATTCTCTGTGAAGCGAATACAGAGAGTCTATGGACTAGGAGACACTAATAGCAGTTGAGGGCATGAGTCCTGTATGAAAACAATTAGGTCTACATATATTGAATACTGAGACTTTCAGACATCTTTCCTCACTTACCTCCAAGATCTCTGACGTCTCTGGAAGGAGATTGGTAGAGTGTTTTCTGAAGAAATTCACTAGCCCCAAAGACCTAAAAATGCTGCTATCAGAGTTCCCCAACAAACTCTATAGTGGTTCATGAGGTTTAAGAAAAGATGCTGTCCATGGCACTGGCACCAAAACAGAGATAAAGACCAATGGAACAGAACAGAGGCCTTGCAAGTAATGCCACACATCTACAACCATCTGATCTTTGACAAAACTGACAAAAACAAGCAATGGGGAAAGGATTTCCTGTTTAATAAATGATGTTGGGAAAAATGGCTAGCCATATGCAGAAAGCTGAAACTGGATCCCTTCCTTACATCTTATACAAAAATTAACTCCAGATATATTAAAGTTTTAAACACAAGACCTAACACCACTAAAAACCCTAGAAGAAAACCTAGGCAATACCATCCAGTACATAGGCATAGGCAAGGACCTCATGACTAAAACACGAAAAGCAATGGCAACAAAATCCAAAATAGACAAATGGGATCTAATTAAACTTAGGAGCTTCTGCACAGAAAAAAAAAAAAAATCATTAAAGTGAACCAGCAACCAACAGAATGGGAAAAAATCATTTGCAATCTACTTACCTGACAAAGCGCTAACATCCAGAATCTACAAAGAACTTAAATTTACAAGACAGAAACAAACAACCCCATCAAAAAGTGGGAGAAGCATATGAACAGACACTTCTCAAAAGAAGACATTTATGCAGACAACAAACATATGAAAAAAAGTTCATTATCACTGAGCATTAGAGAAATGCAAATCAAAACCACATTGAGATACCACCTCACTCCAGTTAGAATGGCAATCATTAAAAAATCAGGAGACAACAGATTCTGGACAGGATGTGGAGAAATAAGAATGCTTTTACACTGTTGGTGAGAATGTAGATTAATTCAACCATTGTGGAAGGCAGTGTGGCGATTCCTCAAAGATCTAGAAATAGGAATACCATTGACCCAGAAATCCCATTACTGGGTATATACCCAAAGGACTACAAATTGTTCTATTATAAAGACACATGCACACGTATGTTTATTGTGGCACTGTTTACAATAGCAAAGACTTGGAATCAACTGAAATGCTCATCAAAGAATACCAGTGTAGGTATTTTTTAAGAAAAATATATAGATGAAGCTGAAGGCCATAATCTTAAGCAAATTAATGCAACAGAAAACCAAACGCCTCATTTTCTCACTTATAAATGGGAGCTAAACAGTGAGCACACATGAACATAAATATAGGAACAAAAGATACTGTGAACTAGAAGGTGGGAGGAATGGATTAAAAAGCTGCCAATCAGGTAATATTCTCATTACCCAAGTGATGGAATCCATGCTCCAAACCTCAGCATTGTGCAGTATTACTATGTAATAAATCTTCAGATGTAACTCCTGCATCTAAAATAAGGGTATAAAGAAATTCAAATAGTGTTACTTCTTGAGAGGGAGACAGGGAGGGAAGGGAAAGTTGTGGTATGGAATGAATGTATTATAAGATTTAATATTATTTAAATTATAAAACTACATATGTTGTTTAAGAACGTAAAAGTTAATTTAAAAATACACATTTTGTGTCATCAGTTTAGTTGACAAGATACAGCTGTATGAGAAAAAGATGTTTAATGAAATGTTTTACCATTAATAAATATTTACATTTATATTGCAAACCCTGGCCCAATAGTAGTTTAGAGTACTCAGATACAAATAAGCAGCCTCAGCATTGTGAATTTCATTTGTTAAATAATACATTACTTCAAATTTTGGTGCCAATTTTACATTCATAAAACACACAAAATAGTTCCTACATTTCATATTTTAATCCAGCTGAACTGTTTCAATTTTTAAGCATGTTATTTAGAAAAAAACTAAAATCAGATTTTTACTGCAAGAAATGTGAAAATGTTCTAAAAACACTGAACTAGAAAAAAATTAGATAAAGATACCAGGCAATCTCAATCTCATGGCATTAAAAATACACTTAAAAGGGAGAAGCAGGCCAATATCATTTTTAAATACCTCATTTCTAATGCACAGAGAAATTTGAACATTTTGCTATAGCTCGAATCATTTTAGAAATCATGGCTCCTAATCAAAAGTCCTTTACTTTGACAGCAGACTTTTGTTTAGTTAGATGCTACATAATGGGGTTGACTTAAAAATATTTTTTTCTGGCTGCAGTTAAACTTTGTGAAAGTTGAGTTGCCATGATAATTTATTGTTTTAGTCTAAGAGATTCTGTGATAGAAATATAGATGTTATAATTAGATATTTCATCTAAAAATACAATTCATTTCCATTTATGATAATTTAACAAGCAAAGCTATGAAATAAACAATGACAGTAGTCTAGTAAAAGTTTTAGTCGATTTTCGTCCATTCAGAAAGAGTTTAATAAAATAACATATTACGTTTTATCCATTTCAATATGAACCCATATTCTTAAAGAATATGGAAAAGAATATCAGTATTGATTAGTCACACCCAAATGAAAAGCAAAAGGCAGGGACTCCTGTAACTCAATAATGAATAAATATCAGTAAAAACAGAGTGCCTGCAAACAAATGAATAGTGCAGGATAAAGAAAATAGGTAGTGACTGATAATATTTAATTCAATTATGTAATATAAGATGCTATGCTAATGGACTACTTTGATATTGGGAGTTTGTTTTCGGGGTGCGAAGAAAGTTTTAACAAAGAAAATTTCTTCCTCTCACCACATTCCTCTAAGTCTTGGTTAGCAGCCTTTTTTATATGCAAGTCAAAGTCTTTCATCTTTGCACTTATACTTTATTATAGATGTTCTGCTTATAACTCCCACAAAAATATAAATTCCTTGGAAACAAGAAAACAATGTCTGTTTATTCTAAAAGTTCACATCCAATCCTTTTCACATTTTCTTGCCTATATCAGCAGATAATAAATATTTTTTTAATGAACAAATGGCAAATGTTTTCAGAATGACAGTATCTAGGGCTCTGTCATTTAACATTTTTCTCATGCAAGTTCAGTGTTCTAAAGAAAGGTTAAATAAAAGCAGATAGTCTGGTTTTCATTCCAGTTATTAAAATTTAATTAAATTAATTACAGAGGAAGAATTTGAAGAAGCATATGGGGTCTAGATAAATCAGAATAGAATTTCTGCTAAAGAAAATAAGAAAGCTAGGCAATATTTTAAAAAAGTGTTTGAAGGCATTGGAGAAATAACAAGAAATAATGATATGTGTTCTCAAAATGATATCTGAAATGTTTGGTAGTCAAAACTTGATTGACCTAGAAAACTAGAAGACTAATATTTAAAACTGAAGACTGTAGTAAGGCAGGAAAGCAATATAAATCATATGTTGTAACAAAAGAGCTGAAATTTAAGAGTAAAGGTGAACTGGAAGAAAATGGCTATTTCAGGGACTGAATCTCAATTTGGAATAATTTCAAGTCATGAATTTGAATTAAGATAATTTTGGCTTTTTTTGGGGCTGAAACCACCGTGTGTGTGTGTGTGTGTGTGTGTGTGTGTGTGCGCGCGCGTGTGTATACATATATATATATATGTATATAATATTTATATAATATCCAGCATTTAATTACAAAGTATTCAGAAAGACAATGAGACAAGGCACTATGAAGGAAAATAAAGCAAGAAATAGAAAAAAAGTAAAAACAGTTAGATAGATGCTCATATCATGAACTTACCAGAAACAATGATTAAAAGTAATTATGTTACATATGCTTAAGATTGAGAAATTTAGTCAGTCTTAAAAGAAAAAAATAAACCACATGGAAATTCTACATATTCTATACAATAATGTAAATAAAGAATGCAATAGATATTTTTAATATAACTAAACATAGTTGAATAGAAAATTTGTGAACTATGAGTCAGAAGTATTTCCAGGTGAAGCATAGCGATAAAGTAATAGAAAATATAAAAGGAAGAATAAGCTATACAAGAGGTAACTGTGAAGATGTCCAATATGTAAATGGAAGCCCCCCCCCCAAAAAAAAACAGGAGAAAAAGAATGGGGAAGAGACAGTATTTGAAAATTTATGGCTGAGAAATTTCCCAATATAACAAAGTAATAAATGTAAAAAATAGTTATACCAAGTTGGAACACTTAAACCAAAAGACAATATTTGTGCTCATCATGCTAAAGTTGTAGAAAACAAAGACAAAGAGATAAATTTTAAATCGTGACAAAGAAAATAAATATTTTATTTATAGTAATAGTATCTGGTAACTGGTCTCAATAGAAACAATTAAATCCAGAGCACAATTGATGATATCTTAAAATGCAGAGAGGAAATAACTTGCAATTTAGAAAACTGCTGATACTCATTAAAATAATATCACAAATGATAGGTGACCATATAATGAAAGAAAATGTAGTTGCCAAGATCAACATTTTCCTAAATATCTTCCAAAAGCAATGCACAATAACAAAGAAGTATAAAATAATGCAAACACATAATACTAAATAAAAGTAACAAAAATGCAAAACAAATCCCTATTTCCTATGTATAACTAAAAGACAGAGCTTGCCCAAAGATCCAAATAATATAAAAGAGGACAGAAAAATGAAAGAAAGAGAGAGAGAGAGAGCAAGAAAGAGAGCAAGAGAGAGAGAGAGAGAGGAGGGAACGTGGGAAGGACGGAAGGAAGGAGGAAAGGAAGGAAGGAGGGAAGGAGGAAAGGGAAGAAGGAAGAAGGAAGGAAGGAAGGAAGAAAGGAAGGAAGGAAGGAAAGGCCATGAAGCCATCGACTCTTAGGAGTAATTATCTCATGCTTTACTGATGACTTGGGCTTTCTGCAATTCTTGGGCATCTGCAGAAAACCACATAGAGGAGAGAAGGAGGTAACTACTAATAGATATAAATTTTATTTTAAGCACTGCTAGAAAAAGATCTTTTTGTAAACAAATGTTTGCAAATACTAAAATCATATCCTGGCATGGCAGAGCACTAACCATAGAAAAGGTTCTCAGAAAGTTTACTGTGGCAATCTGAAAAACATGGCATCTGTTAAGGAAAGGCAGAAAAGAAGGAAGGGAGCAGTTTCCCTTAACAACTGGACAGCAAAGGAAAAATAATTTAGCAATAACAATTAGAACCCTAAAAGGTAAAAACAAACAAACAAACAAACAAAAAAACCTCCCCTGCCAACACACACATATCCACCATATCAGGAAATAGTTATTAAATAAATGTCAGTCTAATAATATAAGTCACCACAGAGCAAAATCAAGGCAATGGAAATGGAATAAATCCATAAAATATCATGACAAAATTCAGAAGGTAGTATTTATTACACTTCAGTTGATAAAAAGAAAGTCCCTGGCACACACAAAGAATCATAATGAAAACCATAAGACAACAATCTAAATTGAAATAAATGTATAGAAAGAAAAATGTGAGAATATTTTTAAATATTATTGAAAGGAAAAGAAAGTTAACTGAACTTAGCATGGAGAAAAATAAAATCATATTCAAAATGAATATTAAATTTTAGATTATATACAAGAATAGAAACAAATGAAATTTTAATAAGGTAAATTTAAAAATGCCAGGCAAGCAACGAATAAAACAAAAATTAGATAAAACAGGTCAGAGAAAATATGGTGGATAAAAAAACAGGAAAATAAATTATAATATTCCCATAATTGGAATATCTGAAGAAGAAAAATAAAATGTGCTGAAAGTAATTTTTATGCTGCAATTTTTAAAATAGTCCCCTAATTAAAAAAATAATCAGGCACTATAAAGGTCTACTCCCTGCACTCCTGAGAGAATTAATGCAGATAGACCAACTTCAGACTCCACATAGTAAATCCATTAGATTTCAAAAACAAACAAAAGTATTCTAGACCTCTAAAGTAAAAGTTAAACAATTTACAAGGGCAAAAAGAAGACACTGATATCAAATTTCTTAAATCCAACATGCAAAATGAGGCAATAGAACTACAGTTTTTTTTTTATCAGTAATTTAAAAAAAGCTTTAATTCACTGAATATAACATAATTTATTGTTGCATAACCCTCATAAAGTTTAAAATACATAAACAAAACCTGCTAGAACAGAAAAGAGTAGGATATTTTAACATGCAACTCTCTAGAACTGAGAGAAGCAGAAAAATACCAGTAAAGAAAGAAAAATTTTATTAATGTGTTTGAGGCAATTTACCTAAGTGATCTATTAATAAGATTACATCCATTACCTGAAGAATATCCATTCTTTTCAAGGGAATATGTGCAGTCTTTACACAGGTTGGGTGATTAAAACAACTCACAAGCATCCACAGATTAAACTTACATAAGGTTTCAATAAAGGTAAAAAATGTAGGGCAAAAGTAGAAAGTAAATGTGGGTAAACAACTAAGCAATTGAGGGCTCTGTTATCACTAAATCAACTATCACTTATTCAAAGATGTAGATTAGAGAAAAAAATTGCTTGCGTTATCAACATTTCAGCACCTCAGAATAAACATCCTATTTAATATCTCAGGTGGAGTTGTGAGTGTTCCTCCTTGGGGATATGAGATTCATACCACTGTCATTATTCTTAAGTTGGGAGTTTGTCCCTCCATCTAATTTATGCAAAGTCAGAGTATGACCACACTATCATGTGTATGATACAGTCAGAGGTCATTTCAACATGTTGATAAAAATTGTTACTTGTACAATTGGGTAATTGAAAAGATTTACAAGGTTCTACAGAAAATAGTCCTGTAAGGATATCATGCAGAAAAAGATAGTCCAGAAGGAGAAAGCAAGCACAAGCAGACATCAGGAGCCCGAGATCTTCCAGGCACAGCTTCCTACAGTACTTTCTTAGTTGCACTGTTTGCGCTTTGTTGCCAGGTTGTTAGCAATATAAGTGTGAGAAATCTTTGTTACATGAGATTTCAGGCAAAATTTCCGATGAGGTCTTTTATTTTTAAATGGATAATAATGGCTTAACCATATAAGCTGATTGTGAAGCCAAATCATATGTCTAAGAGAAGCATAAGCCATCAATCTACACATCCTTAAGCAGCATAAACTAGCAGGTTGTGGGCAATTGTTTGGGGAGTTTTGAACTTTAAGCTATATATTATATACGATTAGCTTTACTATTTCAACCATATCTTGTTTAAGAGTAAATATCTGACTTACAGGTGTCCTGATCAGCTGTAAAATAACTCATTAAATTTTAATTCAATGACAATAAAATATGACATAATAAAAATTGAAAGGCATAGGTTACTTAGGACTTAAGGGAAATTGTAGACTTAATATATTAGAAAGTAAAAGATCCTGAAAATCCATAAACCAAGTATTCGTATCAAAAAATCAGAAAAACAACATTAAAAACAGCTAATTGAAAAAAATAAAATAATAGACATAAAGACAGAAATTAAAGAAATAGGAAGTGAACGTAAAATAGAGGATTATTGCAGGCAAATATTTATCTTTGTAAAAAGTAATACAATGACAAAGCCCTTTGAAGACTAATGAAGTGAAGCAAATGGAAATACACAAATTACAATACTAGGAGTAAGAAAAAGATGTCATAAACGATTTTACGCAAATGAGAGTTTAGGTAAAACAGACCAATTCATAGAAAATACAATTCACTAAAATTGATACAAGAAGAAAAGAAAAATTTGAAGGTACAGTTTCCTAGAGCTGCCATAATGAATTACCAGAAATGCAGTGGCTTAAAACAATGGAAATTTATCTCACTGTTCTGGAGTTCAGACGCTTTATTTTAATGTTTATAGATTTAATGTTGTAAGTGCAGTTGTGTTACGTGGGTATATTGTAGAGTAATGAAGTCTGGGTTTTTAGAGTATCATGTGAATAGTGCACATTGTACTCAACAGGTTGTGTTTATTCCCTCACCCCAGTCCTGCCCTCAGACTTTCTGTGTCTCTTATAACTATTATACCACTCTCTATGTGCTGGTGGATCCATTGTTTAGCTCCTACTTACAAGTGGAACTTGTGGTTTCTGAATTGGTTCTATGTTATTTTACTTAGGATAGTAGCCAACAATTCTATTCGTGTTTTTGCAAAAGTCATGATTTCATTCCTTTTTATTGCTGAGCAGTATTTTATGGTATACATACTACAGAAGTATTAAATCAAAGTGTTGGCAGGGCTATGCTCCTTTCAAAAGTTGTAGGGTAGAATCCTTTCTTAACCTCCTCAAGCTTCTAGTTACTCCATGTCTTTGGCTTGCAGCTGCCTAACTCCAATCTCTGTCTCTGTCTTCATATGGCCCTCTCCTTATTCCTGTGTGTATATCTTTATGTATCTCTTTGAAAGACACATTATTGGATTTAGACTTCACCCAGTGACCCACTCACCAATTAAATCAGGTTGATCTGTCTCATCTCAAATTCTTTAAATTAAATCTGCAAAGAACCTTTTTGTAAATAAGGTCACATTCACAGGTTTTGGGACATGAACATATATTTTTAGGTACCAGCATTTAATCTAATGAACTGTTAAAAAAATTAAGCCATAATTACAGTTTTTCAGCAAAAATAAGCCTAAACCCCAGGGCATTATGGCTATATTCTATCACATATTTATTTAAGATGAGTATAATTAAAATTTAAATTTTAAATAATTACATTCTTCCAAAGAATAAAGGTCATACTCCTCAACTCATTTTATGAGGCAAGCATTTCAGATATAAAAACATGCCAAGGAACATATAAAAATGGACATTTCAAATCAGTCTCACATACATAATTGAGAATCCCTTTACTAATAATTAACAAAGGGGTCCAACAGCATACTAAAGAGATAATACAGCATATTTAAGGTGATTCAGGAATGAAATGTTGACTATGAGAAAATTCATTAAATCAATTTCTCAGATTAACAGAATAAAAGAGAACATTTATTTGATCAGAACATTGGAGGAAAAAAATCCACTTATGATTTAAAAATAAATAAAATATGTATCAAAGTAGAAAAAGAAGAGATATTTTAAAGGAATAACTAGTAATGTCATCACGTCATGGTGAAGGCTATTTCTTTCAGAATGTGAAGAGATAAAAGTGTATGCTATCAACACTTCGGTTTGACATGCTAAAAGTTCTATTTTATAAGCAATACAAGAAAAACAAATAAAAGATGTAAGAATTTGGAAGAAGCAATAAAACTGTGATTGGGTGCATATGACGTAATTTTGTATAATGCAATATTATAGAAAATCTCTATACACATTATTAGAACTAATGCCTTTTGCAAGGTACCTGAACATTATGTAACATGCAAAAATCTACTTAATTTCTAAATAAGAGCTAATCAATTCCATATTCAAAGTTTAACTTTAATGGCAACAAAAAAAGCAAACATTTAGGATTAAATCCAATTAAATAGGGAGCAAACATAATCACCTACAATGCACACACAAAAACTATGAAAGAATATTACTGAAAGAAATTAAAGAAGGCATTTTACATGTCTTTTTGATAAAAGCCATTTTAGCTGGGGTGAGATAATATCTCATTGTAGTTTTGGTTTGCATTTTTCTGATGATAAATCATATTGAGTACCTCTTCATAAACTTGTTTGCCATTTGTACATCTTCTTTTGAGAAATACCTATTCATATCTTTTGCCCAGTATTTGAATTAGGCTATTAGATTTTTTTTTTCCCTGTAAGTTCTATTTTATCCTACAAGTTTTTTGAGCTCCCTATATATTCTCGTATTAATCCCTTGCTATTCTGTGGGTTTTGTCTTTACTTTGTTGATTTTCTCCTTAGCTGTGTAGAAGCTATTTAACTTGATAAAATTCTATTCATTCATTTTTGTTTGGGTTGCCTGTGTTTGTGGGGTATTTATTGTTCAATAAATCTTGGCCCAGTCCAATGTCCTGGATAGTTTCCCAAATTTTTTCTCATAGTAGTTTCATAGTTTGAAATTTTAGATTTAAATCTTTAATTCAATTTGATTTTTGTGTATGGCTAGAGATGGGGGTCTAGTTTCATTCCGCTGCTATAGATACCCAGTTGTCCCATAATAATTTATTGAAGAGACTGTCCTTTTAATGTATGTTCTTGGCATCCTTGTGGAAAATTAGTTTACTGTAAATACATGAACTTATTTCTGCTTTCTCTATTCTGTTTCACTGGTCTGTGTGTCTGTTTTTATGCCAGTACCGTGCCATTTTGGTTCTATAACTCTGTAGTATAATTTGAAGTCAAGTAATGTGATTCCTCCAGTTTTGTTCTTTTTGCTTAAGATAACTGGCTATTCTGGATCTTTTGTAGTTCCATATAAATTTTAGGCTTGTGTTTTCTATTTTTATGAATAATGTAATTGGTATTTTGATAGGAATTGAAATGAATCTGTAGATTGCTCTGCATAGTATGGACATTTTAACAATATTATTTTTTCCAATTAGTGAACATGGTATAGCTCTTTTCATTTTTTTTGTGTGTGTCCTCTTCTATTTCTTCCACCAATGTTTTATTGTATTGATTGTAAAGATTTTTCATTTATTTGATTACATTAATCCCTAGGTATTTAATTTTATTTATAGCTATTGTAAATAGGATTACTTTCTTTCTTTTTCATATTGTTCACTGTTGGCATATAGAAATGCTACCAATTTTTGTATGTTGACTTTGTGTCCTGCAACTTAACTGAATTGTTTATCAGTTCAAAGTGCTTTGTATTAGAGTTTTTAGGTTTTTTCAAATATAAGATTGTATCATCTGCATACAAGGATAAGTTGATTTCTTCTTTCCTAATTTGAATGCCCCTTTTCCCTTTCTCTTGTCTAATTACTTTGCTAGAAATTCCAGTAGTATGTTGAATAACAGTCATAAAAGTGAGCATACTTGTATTGTTTGAAATCGTAGAGAAAACATTTTCAGTTTTTCCCATAATTGTGAGTGTGTCATATGTGACTTCTATTATAATGAGATATATTCCTTCTATATTCATTTTTGAGATTTTTTATTATAAAAGGTTGCTGAAACTTACCAAATGCTTTTTCAGCATTTGGTTGAAATCGCCGTGATTTTTTTCTTCATTCTGCTTATATGATAATCACATTGACTGATTTAAGCCATCCTTGTATATCTGCAATTAATCCTACTTGGGTATAATGAATGATCTTTTCAGTGCATTGTTGAATTCAGTTTGCTAATATTTTAAGGATATTTGCATCAATATTACTCAGTGATATTATTCCATAGTTTTCACTTTTTAATGTATTTTTGTTTGGTTCTGGTAACAGAGTAATATTGGCCTCATAGAATGAGTTTGGAAGTATTCAATCCTCTACTTTTTGGAGTAGATTGAATAGGACTGGTATTAGTTTTTCTTAAATGTTTGGTAGAATTCAGCAGTGAAGCCATTGGGACTCACGCTTTGCTTCATTGGGAGGCTTCATATTATGGCTTTGATCATGCTACTTGTAATTGCTCTGTTCAGGTTTTCAATGTTTCATGATTAAATCTTATTAGGTTTTATGTGTCTAGAAATTCATCCATTTTTTTCTAGATTTTCCTATTTCTTGTCATATTGTTGCTTATGGCAGCCATCAATGATCCTTTGAATTTCTGTAATATCCATGATAATGTCTTCTTTTCATACCTGATTTATTTATTTGAGAGTTATCTCTTTTTTTCTTAGTCTGGTTAATGGTTTGTTGATTTTGCTTATCCTTTAAAAAACTAGATTTTGTTTCATTGCTCTATTGTATTGTTTTTCTTTGTTTCAATTTCATTTGTATTTTCTATGGTTTTATTATTTATTTTCTTTTAGCAAATTTGGGTTTGGTTTTTTCTCGCTTTTCTAGTTATTTAAGATTCATCATCAGGTGGTTTATTTGAATTTTTTCCTCTTTTTTGATGTAGATGCTTAGAGCAATTAACTTGTTTCTTGGTAGTGCTTTCACTGCATCCCACAGTGTTTGGTGTTTCCATTATCGTTTGTTTCAAGAAATTTTTAATTTCCTTTCCTTTTTCTTTATTGACCCAATTGTCATCAGAAGCATATTATTTCATTTCTATGTGTTTCTAGTTTTGTTCCATTGTAGTCATAGAAAATGCTTGATATTATTTCAATTTCTTTGAATGTTTAAAGATTTGTTTTGTGGCTTAACATATGTTTTATCCTTGAGAATGGTCTATGTGCTGAGGAGAAGAGTGTGTATTGTGCAGCCACTGGGTGAAATGTTCTGTAAATGTATACTAGATTCTTTTAGTCTGTAGTGCAATTTATGCCTAACGTTTCTTTGTTGTTATTCTATCTAGGAGTTTTGTCCAAATTGAAAGTGGAGTGCTGAAGTCTACAGCTATTATTTTATTGGGTTCTGCCTCTTTCTTGAGCTTTAATAGTATTTGTTTTTTATATCTGAGTGCTCTTATGTTGGGTTAATAACTATTTTAAATTGTTGTATTCTCTTGTTGAATTGATGCCTTTATCATTATATAATGACCTTCTTTGTCATATCAGAGTTTTGGTCTCAAAATCTATTGTTTCTGATATAAGCTACCCCTGCTCATTTTGGGTTTCCATTGCTGTGAAATGCCTTTTTCCATTCCTTTCTTTTCAGTCTATATGTAGCTTTGTAGGCAAAGTGTGCTTCTTGTAGGCAACAGATTGTTGGGTCTTGTTTTAGTATCAGTTTGGCCACTCTGTCATTTTATTAGAGATTTTAGTCCATTCACATTCAGTGTGATTATTGATAAGGACGGACTCCCTCTTACCATTTTGTTATTTGTTTTCTGGTTCTTCTGTGGTGGTCTTTTCCTTCTTTCCTTCTTTCCTGTCTTTATATTAGTGAAGGATTTTTTCCCTGGTAGTGTGACTTAATTTCTTGGTTTTTCGTTTTTGTGTATCCATTGTATGTTTTTATTTGAAGTTACCATCAGGCTTTCAAACGATCTCAACCAATTATTTTAAGCTAATAGCAATATAGCACTCTTTGCATAAACAAACAAAAAGAAAAATAATAAACATGTACACTATAAATTTGTCACCTGCTTTTCCACATTTTTTCTACTTACATCTTTTTTTTTTTTTTTTCTTGAGATGGAGTCTTGCTCAATTGCTCAGGCTGAAGTGCAATGGAGCCATCTCAGCTCACTGCAGTCTCCACCTTCTGGGTTCAAGCAATTCTCCTCTTCAGCCTCCCGAGTATCTAGAATTACAGGTGGGCACTACCACAGAAAGCTAATTATTTTGTGCTTTTAGTAGAGACAGAGTTTCACCATCTTGGCCAGGCTGGTCTTGAACTCCTGACTTTGTGATCTGCCCACCTCAGTCTCCCAAAGTGCTGGGATTACAGGTGTGAGCCACCACACCTGGCCCTATTTATATCTTATTGTACTGTAGACATCTTCAAAAGTTGTTGTATTTATAATTTTTATTGATTCATTTTTTAGTATTTCTCCTTCAGATGAGCATAGCTTACACGCTAGAGTGATAATATTATATTCTGTTTTTCTGTTTACTTACTAATGCCAGTGTGTTTTGTACCTACAAATGATGTCTGACTGCTCTTTAACATGCTTTTTTTTTCTGATAGAAGTACTCCTTTTTAGCATTTCTTGTAGGATACAGCTGGTGTTGATAAAATCCCTCAGATTTTGTTTATCTGAAGAACTCTTTATTTCTCCTTCACATTTGAAGGACATTTTCACCAGATATATTATTCTAGGGTAAAAGATTTGTTCACTTTTACACTGTTGGTGGGAGTATAAATTAGTTCAACCATTGTGGAAGACAGTTGGTGATTCCTCAAGGATCTAGAAATAGAAATTCCATTTGACCTAGCAATACCATTACTGGGTATATACCCAAAGGATTATAAATCATTCTGTGATAAAGACACATGCACATGTATGTTCATAGCAGCACTGTTTACAATAGCAAAGACCTGGAACCAACCCAAATGCCCGCTGATGATAGACTGGACGAGGAAAATGTGGCACATAGACACCATGGAATACTATGCATCCATAAAAAAGGATGAGTTTGTGTCCTTTGTAGGGACATGGATGAATCTGCAAACCATCATTCTCAGTAAACTGACACTAGAACAGAAAACCAAACACTGCATGTTCTCACTCATAGGCAGGTGTTGAACAATGAGAACACATGGACACAGGGAGGGGAGCATCACACACTGGGGTCTGTTGGAGGGAGCCTAGGGGAGGGACAGCGGGGTGGTGGGGAGTTGGGGAGGAATAACATGGGGAGAAATGCCAGATATAGGAGACGGGGGATGGAGACAGCAAACCACCTTGCCATGTAAGTACCTATGCAGCAACCCTGCATGATCTGCACATGTACCTCAGAATGTAAAGTACATTAAAAAAAAAAAAAAGAAAGAAAAAAGTACTAATAAAAAGAAAAGTTTTGTTCCTTCGGTATTTTAAATAGATCATGCCACTTTCCACTGAAAAAGTCACACATATTGAACCTCCACTGTTTGTTGTTTGCTTCTTTCCACTTTTGTTGCTTTTAGAATTATTTCTTGATCTTGATTTTTTTTCCCACAATTCTTGACCTTTGGGAGTTTTGTTATTAAATTTCTTGAGTTAGTCAGTGTTCTTTGAGTTAAATCTGCTTGGTATTCTATAAACATTCTTGTACTTAAATGATCTTGTAAGCATGCTTCATTCCTTTTTGTTATTATTTTTTATTATGCTTTAAATTCCAGGGTACATGTGGAGAACACGCAGGTTTGTTACATAGGTATATATGTACCTTGGTGGTTTGCTGCATCCATACCCCTGTCTTACTCGTTTGACTACGTATTTTCAAATAGACTGTTTTCAAGCTTGTTATTTCTTTCTTCTGCTTGATCAATTCTGCAATTAAGAAACTATGATGCATTTTTCAGTATGTCAATTGCATTTCTCAACTTCACAATTTTTGCTTATTTTTAAATATTTCAATATCTTTTAAAATTTATCTGATAAAATTCTGAATTCCTTCTTTATACTATCTTGAATTTCTGTGAGTTTTCTCAATACTGCTATTTTATATTATCTGTCTAAAAAGTCACTCTGTTTATCTCAGATTGGTCTCTGGTGCCTTATTCAATTAACTTGGTGAGGTCATGCTTTCCTCGATGATCTTGATGCTTGTTGATGTATGTTGGTGACTTGGCATTTGAGTTATGTATTTATTGTAGTCTACACAATCTGGGGCCTGTTTGTTTCCATCCTTCTTGGCAAGGCTTTCCAAGTACGCTGAAAAACTTGAGTATTGTAAATATAAGCTTTATCAGCATTTGGGGATATCCCAAGCACAATAATGCTGTGACTCTTGCAAACTTGTCGAGGTACTGCCTTGGTAGTCTTGGATAAGAGCTAGAAGAATTCTCTGGATTACCAGGCAGGGACTCTGTTCTTTTCCCTTATTTTCCCCAAGCATACAGAGTCTGTCTCACTCTCTCTCTGTGCTGAGCTGCCTAGTGCTCAGGAAGGTGTGACATAAGCAACTCTGTGGCCACCACAACTGGGACAGTGCTCAGTCATATCTACAGTCAGTACAGCAATGGGTCTCACTCAAAGCTCATTATAACCACTACCGGGCTACTACCCATGTTCACTCAAGTATCTAGGGTTCTACAATCAGCATGTGGTGAAGCCAGCCAATCATGTGTCATTTCCTTTGGATGGCAAGTTCCTCCAGGATCCAGGAGGGTCCAGAGATGCTGTCCACGATCTAGGGACTAAAGTAAAAAACCTTAGGAGTCTACCTGATATTCTACTTTACTGTGGAGAAAGTTCTTCCCACTCTTCCTTCCCCTTTCCTCAGGCAGAGGAACCTCACCCTTTTGTTACCACCACCACAGGCCCACAGAGAGCACTGTCAGGCTACTGCTGATATTCACTTAATGCTCAAGGGCTCTTCAGTCAGCTTGTAAATGCTGCCATACCTGGGACTCATCTGTCAGGGCAGCAGGTTCATCTCAGTGCCAGAGAAGGTCTAGAAATGGTTTCCAAGAGCCAAAGTCTGGAATAGTGAATCAAAAGGGTCTGTTTAGTGTTCTACTCCACTGTGGCTGAGCTGGTACACAGGGTAAAAGACAAAGTCTCCCTTACTTTTCCCCTTGCTTTTCTCAAACAGAAGGAGTCTCTCACTATAGACACAACACCTGGGAACATGCTGGGTCTTCACTGAGCTAGCGTGCCTCAGAGTCTCACCCGAGGCCCACAGCATACTACCTGGATTGCCAATGGACTATTTAGGGCCAAAGGGCTCATTAGTAAGCAGCTGACGGATCCTGGCAGGACTGCAGGACTGTGTCACCTTCTGTTAATAACAATAGTTTGCCTTCTGGCCCAGGTATAGCTAGAAATGTTGTCTAGGAGCTAGGGCCTTGAATAGGGGCTTCAGAATTCTTAGTAGTACACTATCCTACTATGGCTCAGCTGGTATCCAATGTGCAATACAACAGTCTTCTTTCCTCTTCCCTGTCCTCTCCTCAAGTGGAAGTAAAAGGTCTATTTTGGAGCCATGAGCTGTGTTGCCTGGAGTTTGGGGTGGGTTGGTGCAAGCAGTCCTTTAGCTGCCCCAGCTTATGTCTCAGTAAATTGCATGCCCCCCAAGTCTACTTGCACCAAGCCTAGTTCAGCACCAGAATTGCAATTCTTGTGGCCTACATTGCCTTTCAAGTTTATTTAGGGATGAACAGCACTTCAGCCCATGGTGGTAAGGCTTGCCAGAATGAAAGTTCTGACCACTGGGATGGATGATTCCCTTCTGGCTGGGGCTGGTTTAAATACTTCCTCCATGGGTAGAATCAGCTGAGTTCAGCCCAGGTTTTGCTTTCTGCTGTGACAGGGCAGCACTGTGTTCAATACAAAGTCTCACAATTGCTGAGCTCTCCCTCTCCGAAATGCACAAATTTCTCTGTGCCATGTAGCTATGGTGGGAGAGTGGGGGAGTGGTAGCATTAGCAATCCAAGACTATCTTTCCTGCCCTATTCAGTGCCTCTTTCAGTGATATGAAGTTAAATCAGGTACTGTGAGTGCTCACCTAATTTTTGGTTCTCAAAAAGTGCTTTTTTGTGTGTAGTTGTTGAATTTAGTGTTGCTGTGTTGGGAGAACAATTGGCCTTCTATTTTGCCATCTTGCTCTCCTTCTTTGCTCTATGTGCTGGTTATTAATCCTTTGTCAGTTGAGTAGTGTGTAAATATTTTATCTTTCTGTGTGTTATCCATTTATTTTGTCAATTGTTTCCTTTGTTCTACAGCAGTGTTTTTAGCTTGATGTGATCTTATTTGTCCATTTTTGCTTTGGTAGCTTCTGAGGTCTTACTCTAGAAATCTTTTTCTAAACCAATGTACTGCAGTATGTCCCTGACATTTTTTACTAGTAGTTTTATAGTTTCATGTCTTAAATTTAAGTATTTAATTGATTTTTATATGATTTTTGTATGTAATTTCTCAAAGGAAGACATATAAATGGCCAAACATGTATATTCATAAATATTCAAATGACTAGTCATCAGAGAAATGCAAATCAAAACTATAATGAGATATCATATCACTCAGTAAGATGGATTTTTATAATAAAGTAGGGCAATTATGGACATATGTAAAGATATGGAGGCAGGAAAACCCTGCTACACTACTGGTGGGAATGTAAATCAGCACAGTTAGTATGGAGAACAGTATGGATATTCTTTAAAAAATTAGAAATAGCACTACCCTAGGATCCAGCAATCCTACTTCTGGGCATTTAACTATAGAAAGGGAAATCAGTATATTGAAGAAATTTTTGCACTCCTATGTTTATGGCAGCAGTATTCACAATAGCCAAGATTTGGAATCAACCAAAGTGCCCATCAGTGGATAAATGGGTAAAGAAAATGTGGTATGTATACACAGTAACATATTATTCAGCCACAAAAAAGAATAATATACTGCCATTTGCAACAACAGGAATGTAACTCAAGTATATAATGTTAAGTAAAACAAGTCAGGAACAGAAAGACAAATATTGTATGTTCTCACCCATATATGGGAGCTTAAAAAAGTTGATCTCATGGAGATGGAGAGTAGAATAGTGGTTACCACAGGCTGAGAAGGGTAGTGAGAAGGGCAGAATAAAGAGAGATAGATATAATACAAAAACACAAAGAGAGGTAGATAGAATACAAAAATACAGATAGAAGGAATAAGATCTAGTATTTGGTAGCACAATAGGGTTACTATAGTTAAAAATTTAATGTATGTTTCAAAATAACTAGAAAAGTTTCTAATGAAATGTTTCTAACCAAAAAAAAAAATGAAAAATGCTTCAGGTGATGCATATCTCAATTAATTTGATTTAATCATTCCATGTTGTCTGCTTGTAATAAAATTTCACATGTACCATAGAAATATGTTCAACTACTATATATCTATAACATTAAAAATTAAAAAGTTTAAAAATAAATTTTAAAAAATTATAATGAAAATACATCTAGCAAATGATGAACTAAAACTACATATATTTTCAAGTGGTAATATTATAAAATTAGGGTGTGGGAAAAGTAATTTGCCAAAAGATACATTTATAAGTGACTCTAGTATTTTGCAGTATGATTTTAGTTTTATCAAGGGATTGATGAAGCCTAAGTTTGTTGGTTTTCTTTAATGTGGAAAGTATGGAAGTAATATGTAGACATCAATGAGTTAACAACTTTTATTAGGACTCTGAATAAGAAGTATTGAATTTATAATGTTAAACATTTAGATGGTTGAAGCCCTGTTTATAAAGTTGGATTTCAAGTCTATAAATATGCAATTAAAGACAACATTGAAAGATAAGATGTTACTTATCCTCACATCAGCATGAGAGGGCGCTAATTGTTAAGTGGAGAAGACTGGGACATGATGAGAGGCAGGAAAAATATGACATCAAGTTACATGAAATTATTTACGGCAGTTGATGAGACAACATCTATAAGGGTAACTGATTTTCAAAGTTCTTATCAAATGCTGACAACTGTGATGAATATTTGTGATTAGTATCTATGAAGATGGCCATTACTAGGTGATCAAATAGCTATGAAAATGTGTTATATGAGTTGTCTAAGTATTCTTCATTATAGAAAAGGAAAATCTATTTAATGTTTCATTTGTGTATTAACGTATGATTGATGTAAACATATGAAATACATCCTTATTTATATTTCAAATTTAAAATGTATGGCAATCAAGAATGGCATTACTTGGCCAGGTGCTATGGCTAACACCTGTAATCCCAGAACTTTGGGAGGCTGAGGCGGGCAGATCATGAGATCAAGCCTGGCGAACATGATGAAACCACATCCGAAGTAAAAATACCAAAAAAATTAGCTGGACCTAGTGGTGCATACCTGTAGTCCCAGCTACTTGGGAGGCTGAGGCAGGAGAATCTCTTGAACCTGGGAACCTGAGGTTGCAGTGAGCCGAGATCCCTCTACTGCACTCCAGCCTGGGCGACAGAGCGAGACTCCATCTCAAAAAAAAAAAAAAGAAAAAGAAAAAAAAAGAATATCATAAACTTATTATATATCTGGTCTTTTGCCACATTACAAATATTAATCTTATTTATAATCAAAGTAATACCACGAATTAATTAGCGCTACTAGTCTCATTTTACAGATAAGGAAACTGGGACAGAGAGCAATTAGGTGACCTGCTCAAGGTCACACAATTAACAAATGGAAACATTGCATTTAAATTTACGGATTCCAGTTTGCTGCTAGAAAAGCAGTAATGAAGCCCGAGTTTATAAGAACATGTCTCAATAAGATTTTCATAGCCGCTCACATTCACAATTCAAAATGTGTGAGTTAGATATCAAATCCCAAGTTAGACAGGATCAAAACAAAGACAAGGCATGCTGAGTCTGGATACAAGCCTACTTTAGGTCATGAGAGTTTGTAGTGACATTAAAACAAATGAGCAATGTATAGGTTGTAGCTTACTGCCTTTTAAAACTGATTGCTCGGTTGGCAGAGCCATAATTTTTAAATGTGATGAATAGTACTCATGAGCTGTAGTCCTAAATGAGTATTTTTCAGTGGGACTCTGGTAAATATAGTTGAGTGTTGTAGACTGTATTACTGATTATCAAAACTATAATTTACTTTCTATAAGACCACTCTGTGATGAAAATAAGTATTTTTTTCTGTGTTGAACTTGGAAACAGCCATATAATTTGCTCTGACAAATCAAATGTGGGTGTAAGTTTCTGTGCTGAATATTTAAGAGTGAACTTATAGTTTGCTATGTCACTTTTTACTGTTACAAGATTGGCAAATTTTTATTTAGAGGCTTCTTCATCCAAGGTCTCAGAGAAATGATGACATGGACTAGGAAAACAGCTGCTTAGAAACATGTTGCATGAATAAGAGTTGAATATTTATTATAAGCTAGGGAGTATTATGTGGTCACTTATTACTATCATAACTTAGTTTATACAGACAGGCGCAGTTAAGACAGTAATAAATACGCACCTGAGTGCTAGTGATACCTCACGAAACAAACAAACAATAAAAGCACAGTCACTGTTCTCACAAATAAATAAAAGGTGGGCAGGTCCCAGAAAGTTTCATTTAATCTTTCTTAAATCAGGTCAGTTAATAACGAAGTATAATGATCTGGGACCATATATTGAATATTAAAGTCAGGCCATTCTAGAAACCTGCACTTTCACACAATATGAATAACTCTCTAGTGATATTGAATGCAATGCAAAGCAAGAAATAATCCTCTTAAAGTTGTCTGACATCATGTGTATTAAAAATAAATTTTAACATATTTTCTTTTCTGTTCCCAGTCCATTTTATTTATTATGCTGCCCAATATATCAGTGCTCATTTACAAGTCAGTATCCAGATACCTTTTAAAAATGGGCACATGCCAAGTGGCTTATGTGATATGCATCTTGTGCTGATATATTTACCCAGCAAATGATAGGGTGATATGGTCTGTTCTATTTTTTTTTCTGTTTATTAGGGATTTCTCTTTTAAGCACAAAAAAAGTTTATAACTCAACCAAAATAATATAAGAAAGCTAATCATTTGTCTGATATCACTCTGTGATTTTGTCATATCTGTAGGGCTTTACTAGATTTTGAATAATTTTATAGTATCTTGAAATTTCAGGCAAGTAACTATAAAGTATTATTTATATCCAAACTACTCAATGGTTTAGCACTTAGAATTTGTACTGCCCACAAGGTATGTGCTCCTGAAGTTCTTTATTTGTTTGTTGTTATGTAGGTGGATTCCTATTATAAACGGTACACAGTAAGTTATTTGGTGTAGAAGGACTGAATTTTTCATGTGAATCGTATCAAATACTAGCTTGCTAAAAGTCATCTATGTGCTTTAATGATATTTTAGAGCTCCTGATGTTTATATCCAGGCATAACACCATCTGTCTCGTGAATTTTTATTCAAGAGGTATTTGACACTGTCATTTTGAATGTGTCTAGAGAGATGTTGTCCAAAATGCCCAACATAGATGTATAAATAAGATTTGGTTTGCATTAAAATTATATGTATATTTATATTTAATATGCCAAAAATTGAAACAATGTAAATGCATATAAATAAGATGCATTGCTTTTTGCTTTTAAATTTAATTAAAACATAAAATCTGTGGGACATAAATTAAGTGAAAGCAATGTTGACTCTTTCCATTATGATTTTTATAAAACCGACTTTCTAACTTTTAACAATGTCTAAGCCTTGTTTCTGTAGTTCAAACTCTCAACAGCTGACAGACAACCTGTAGAATATCCTAAGCTCAGAAAGACATGGATCATGTCTGCCTTGTTCTCTGATATAATTCCAGTGCTGGGCATAACACACAGGAGATGATTAATAAATGTATTATTCATTTAAAATTCATTTAAAATAATTATTATATACTTTATACACTCAACATTCCTGGAAACAAAATGAGTTGAAGATCAATTTTCACATGGCAGCCAGAACAATTTTATAAACATGCATTAAATAGCATTATTTGATTTCTCATTATATCAGTAGCACACCATTGCTCCAAGGCAAAACACAAACTCTACAATGGCTTGAGTGGACTTTCATTGTTGTCTTTCTACTTTCTATATGCATCAGTCTCTAGGAAGTTCTTTCTTGTCTACCAAGCTTCAACCATGTTTAAATACAAAATTTTGTTTCTAGCCAGGACAATTTCCTTCTCACACTCCCCTTTTGAACTCCCCCATCTTCAGCATACTAACTGCTAATTATTTTTTGTTTAGATTAATTATTATTTGGGTTGCCATTTCCTTCTGAAAACATTACTTGCCTTTACTGCATACTGTTAAAACAGCAACTTTTATGAGATACATCATTTTATGTTGTAATTGCTTTCTATGTTGGTCCAAATATGTCACAAAACCATAGATTTTATAAAGGTATTTAGCATATTATTGTCAGAACCACATTGACTAGAAAAGAGCCTGACTAGTGCATAGTATATTCTTAGTAAATGAGTTTTGGGGGAAAAATAAGTACATTTGTGCCTTACATTATACTTAATTAGTGACTGAATACTTGCTTTCTTGCTATGTTGCAATTGTCCATAATAATCATTTTATAATGAAAGTCAGTATTTACAATAAGACCCCTGTGAAAAGTACATTTGTTTACCTGATGGTATAAATAAATAGATGTTGTTATTTCTTATGTATGCATATATGTGATTATGGTTTCAAATATTTCTTGTATGAAACCATCAATATACCAGTTACTGCTAAATGCTCATGACTTCAGCTACTAAGCTTTCTAACACCCTCATGTGCCTATGAGTAGAGGATGTTCTTCATCTTTTACAGGTGTAGTTTGTATTTTGTAGATGAGTAACCATGGCAATCTTCAGAACTTAGCTCCCTATAAATGGGAATACGGTAGATTTCATGCACTAAATGCTGTGCATTTGCCATATTCCGTGTTAGCCTCATAGCCTTCATAGAAATCCATCCATCCATGCATTAATTTATTTTCTTGTCTATTTCACATCATTTTACAAACTGTATGAGATTACTTTTCTGAAACATAAAGCTTGTCATATTACCTCTACATGCAAAATCACAGTAGCTTGCTGCTAAGGGTGTAATACCAGACATTCAACTTTATCTCTGAGATAGGATTATAACAATTATCCAGTGAAGCCTAGATAATCCTAAAACTTTTAACTTTACTTGTGGTTATCAATTACATCTCTCTCTATATATATATAGCTATCTTGATATGAACTGAAGATAAATATTTTTCATATTTGTTTACCTTCAGAGAAATCAGCAAGGGAATATTTAAAAATAGACATTTACCAAAAAATAAAAATAAAAACAAAAACTGAGAATCAGAAGATTACGAAATAATAAACTATTATTTCTGAGTGCCAACTAAGTGTCAGAATTAGTAAAAATAAAATCAAAAGAAAAATAGGCTGTTTTATGCAATTACCTTTTAATGGAGGGAAACACAATATTAAAACAACAAAAAACAAGTAACACCAAAGCCAGGTACTAATAAATGCTATGATTGAACAGAATGAAAAAGTATGGCTCTATGACTGCTAAACTACTTTCATCAGGAGAGGTCTTTTTTACAGAGGTTAACACTAAACTAAGATGAGAATTATAAGGAGTCAGAAATTTAGAGGTCTGAGAAAAGATTATAAAAGGCAGCCAGAAGAGCTGGTGCAAGCACCTTGGAATAAAAAAAAACATAGCCTATTCAAAATATACAAAGAACTTACCCATTTTTAACTCTGGTAAGATTGCTATATGTCTTTTATGCTTTAGTTTCATCATCTCTATAATGGGCATGAATATGTTGCCTCTCTCATAAGACAGGATGCTTTATAAAACATGGAACTAAGTTAACATTTATCACATATTTAAAGCAGAGCAAGGCATATATTAAGAGACAAATAAATGTTTATTGGTAAAAATCTTGACTAGATTAATAGGTATAAAAAGGTGATAAAAAATAGAAATAAAGAATCAGTGTTTGTTTTCTACTGCTGCTGTAGCAAATTACCGCTGATTTTCTTGCATAAAATGCTATAAATTTATTATCATGTAGTTCTGGAGGTAAGAAATCTGAAATGGGTCTTACAGGATGAAAATAAAGTGTTGGCAAAACTAAGATCTTCCTGGAAGCTCTAGGGAAGAATCTGATCCTTGCCATTTCCAGCCTCTTAAGGTTACTCATATTTCACAGCTTGTAGCTGAATCACTCTGACTTTTTTTTGTAGTCTCATATCCTTCTCTGACTGTGACTCTCCTGCCCGCCTACTATGATGACTTTTTTGAATACATTGGGTGATCTAGACAATTCAGTATAATCTCCCCATCTCGTGAACTTTGATTAATATATGCCAAGTCACTCTCAATGGTGAAAATTATTCTTTCTGCCACAGATTTTGTGTGTATGTTTATACATCTACATATACAAATGTATATAGGCATATATACACTCACACACACAAATTTGTGTGTGTGTGTGTGTGTGTGTGTACACACACAGATTTGATAACAGAAAATTATTTAGAATGAGAAATTAAACACTGGCAATAAAAAGATGGGAAAAGTAAATTATGTGTTAGCTAAAACAACCAAGAGAAGAAATCCTGCCAATGGTTTTAATTTTGACCATGTTATGATTAAAATGCATACTAAATATCTAAGCTAATATAGATAACTAGTTAAATATTTGAGTTTGGAACTGAGAGATAATGGTGTAGGCCATGAAATCTAAACCTGATTATTGTCGGTATATAGATAGGATTTAAAATAATTTTGTCTGAACAATATCATCAAGTGTGTCAGTTAAATGTAGACAAATATGGGGAAAGACTCCGAGAATAAGACCCTGGAATTTTCAACTGATTGAAGTCAGTGACCAGTCACTGGAACTGAGAAGGAGAGGTCAAAATAAATCTAGTATGGTATCTTGGAAGTTAATGAAAAAAAATGTACATCAAAGAAAAGGAAGAGGCTGACTATACGAAGATTGACGAAATAAGATGTGTACGTTAAATTTGTCATTGTACTTGTTAACTTAGAAGTTATTTTTTGTTCTTAAAAAAAAGCTTTTTTGTGAAATGATAGGATTCAGACAGTAGGCAAGAGAGGATTTGACTTGGGTGAGCACAGATCATCTTTGGAAGAAGTTTGCTATTCAGGGAAACAGAAACAGGCCATATGGAATAAAAAGATGTTTGTGCTTTAGAAAGGAAAAGAACTTTGAGAATACTGTACTTTTGCTGATAGGAATGTTTAGTAGATACTAAAATGTTGATTATAGGAGTCAGGGGAGAATTGCAAGAACTATCAGTCTAAATAAGCATTGGGAAATGGGGACTAGTGTCCAAACAGACAGATTGACAAATACCAGGCATGATATTTCATCCATAGTATCAGGAATGAAGGCAGAATTTGTGGATCTGGATGCAAATAGGTGAGGTAAATTTCTCTTTGAGATTTCATTTTTATTACATGTATAATTTTTCAAGTAGAAAGCGAGGTTGCCAGTTGGGTGGCAGGATAAGAAAGGAGATAGTAAAAACTTCAAGAAGAGAATTTAAAAAGCAGACTCGTTTGCCAATATAAAGCTCATCATTATTATTTTAAAATAAGGCCAATTAATATGATTATGGATTTTTCTCCAACCACTATTAGCTATTGTGTTGGTTCAGACACAACACACGTAGAAGAAGATATGAATAGGTTTCTGGTGTTGCCAGGTAATAGTCATAAAGCAAGTTAAGAAGAAAAGTGTTTCATTCGTCATCATGAACCAGGGAATCTTAGTTTTATAAGAGAGAAGGGAGGACATAAGGATGGGAGAGAGAAACAATGTGGCAGGTTCAGTGTATTATTGTTCTTAGTGTGGCTTACACATTAATAGGAGTTGATGTATGGAAAGTGTGAGGTGAAATGTTAAGATATTGGGAGAAGAGAATGGAAGACCTGAAATTGAGTTTATAGAAGGGTAACTGTAATTAGTAATAACCAGGACTAAAGAATGAATATGTACAGCCGAAGTGAAAGAGAGAAAAGTATCATTGGAACAAAGTACCAAGGAGCCAGAGTATTTGAAACATCATCATCCTGGATGCTGAAATTATAAAAATTTTCCCTATAAGCTGTAGATGGTTAAAAATATATAGGCATAGGAGGAGTTCTGTTCACTGATGATGGAATTAAATCTGTATTTATATGGTGAAGGGAAGAAGAAGAATCTGGGAGCAAGTATGAGGAGAAAAGGAGGATTTTAAACCCCAATGCAGGCCTGGTGGTATGAAGGGTACAGGAAAGACAAACAAAACTGTGAATGGGAATCTTATATGATAAGCATTGTCCTGAGGGGTTATATTTTAATATAATAACCATCTATATTAATCTTTAAGATGATGATACGGTAGTTAGTACTTTCAAATAAGATCTCTTAACCCCATTAATTTTGTGCCACTCATGAAAATAATGTTACACACAATAAATTTAAGGCAGCCTAGCATACTGGCAAGACTTTGGGCTCTGGAGGAAGAGCAAGCTGAATATGATTTTCATTATTTTATATGACAAATGCATGACCTTGGACAAGTTGCTAATGTTATTATGACATTCTGCTTTGGATAATGAAGCTTTAGAGCCTGAAGTTTTAAAGGTGCATCTATATATCTCCTCAAAATTCTTTTTATAGCTCCTTAGTCACCTTGATTCTTGGGAAACATAAGGGGAAGATTTCCTTATTTGGGAGACTGAAGCAAAGACCAAAAGTGTCTCATGAAAATAACTTTCAAATACTCAGGCAATCACACATCCTAACAATGACAGCAAGATCAGGCTCCTCTGAGAATATCCTTTTAGAGAGACAAAACTGAATATTTTGAGAACACAAAGACTCCAAGTCCTCTGGTGACATTATTTCAGCACACTTTACACATTTGATATGAAAATCCTCATAACCAAAGATTCTGTGAGACGAGCCACAACAATGGCTTCAAATCTATTGTTTTGGCCATCTTAGGGTCAAAGGCAAGTGCTGAATTGTTCACATCAACAACATACCAAGTACGGAAAAATAACAAAGCCATTAATTAGAGAACTTTCTTTCTTTGGCCAAGAAAAAAAAAAAAAAAAAAAAAAAGAAAATGAACTTGATGGCATTAGAGGTACTGAGGTATAATTCCAATTTTCTCCCAATGTTTTTATGTTTATTTACTTTTTTTCCATTTTTGTGGATTTATTCTCTGATGCACTTTAATAGACACACTCTGAATGTGTCTGCTGTATAATGTATCTCCAATTGTTTTAAAATGAGCAAAAAATGAATAGATACATTCCACTAATCTAATTGAATAAGAAAAGTATAGCATTATAACCACAAACACAATACAATTTTTAAAAATCGCCAGAAAGAATTCTTTTGTTTCATTTTATTCAATGTAGAATATGGTCACTCAAAATATTAATACCTATTGCTTACCACAGTATGTCTGAGTCTGTAAGCCAGAAAAGAAATGTCTTCTCCTCTTATCCTCATTTTCCTGTAACACACCTCATTGGTCAAGTTCACTCTTCCAACCTCAGTGTGGCATCATTTTCAGCTGGAAGCTTGCTTTCTTCGAGTAAATAAATTAGATGTATATTTTTTATTACCATATCTTAAACAAAGCAAAATAACCTTAGCAGTCTATCTCCAACACAAAGTCTTAAGTAAATCTAGCCCAACACTTACAGAAAACTTTCAAGTAGCAAGAAGATGATAAAGTAGGAAAAAAACAGTGAATACAGGACCTAAACCTTAAGGCTGCATTGGGAATACGGGCAGAGCACTGGCATAATCTTTTACATATGCTATGGTGATTTTTCATATTTTTAAATAATGACTTTCTGTATTAGAGTGATGTTAGCCATAGACTTACAATAACTTTCATCAACTACAACATTTATTCAGTGAGTTTTGCTATTTTATATCAATAGTCATCTTACTTTATGTGCTAAAATGCTATTTAAATATATAACAGCCTGGGTGTGGTGACTCATGTCTGTAATCCCAGCACTTTGTGTACCAAGGTGGGAGAATTGCTTGAGGCCAAGTTTGAGACCAGTCTTGGCCAGAAAATAAGACCTCGCCTCAAAAAGAAAAAACATTATTCAATCACAATGGCACATGCCTGTAGTCACAGCAACCTGGGAGACTGAGGTGGGAGGCCTGTACTGAACTATTATTGCATCACTGCTCTCCAGATTAGGTGACAGAGCAAGATCCTGTCTCTAAGTATATACATATACATATATATATATATATATATATATATATGTGTGTGTGTGTGTGTGTATATATATATATATACACACACATATATATATATATATATATATGTGTGTGTGTGTGTGTATATATATATATACACACACACATACATATATATATGTACATATGTGTGTGTGTATGTGTGTGTATAATTTTGGTTACTTTACATATATATGGTTATATACATGGTTTATGGTTACTTTATATTATATATATAGTTATATATGTGGCTTATACTTCACAGAAAAAATAACTATTTCTTTGGGAAAATAGCCCTCCAATGTTATTTTAAGTAACATTTTCCAATTTTAGCAAAATTTAGTTACTTTTTGATTTGTACTATTCTTTTAATGTAAAAGTGAATAAAGTGTACTTTTAAAATATGTTTACTCATTCTATTTTCTAGTTTGACTTAATAATAGAAACTATTTGATATGTAACTAAAATCAAAGAATTCACTTGTCATGTATTGCTAATTTTAAAATTACTGGTTGGAGATTCTTTTTCTGACAAGTGAGTACCTAATCATAATATTTTATTTCTCTTGCCTAATTTCTTTTTTTCTTCATAGACTTGCCAATAATTTTTTAAATATAAATCAGCTTTTTAGGCCAGGCGCAGTAGCTCATGCCTGTAATCACAGCACTTTGGGAGGCCGAGGTGGGCGGATCACGAGATCAGGAAATGGAGACCAGTCAGGCCAATATGGGGAAACCCCATCTCAACTAAAAATACACAAAAAAAAAAAAATTAGCTGGATGTAGTGGTGTGTACCTCTAATTCCAGCTACTTGGGAGGCTGAGGCAGAATAGCTTGAATCTGAGAGGCAGAGGTTGCAGTGAGCCAAGATCGCACCACTGCACTCCAGCCTGTGTAACAAAGCAAGACTTCGTCAAAAAAAAAAAAAAAAAAAAGTCAACTTTTTAATAGTTTCATTTTACATATTTCCAAAATGAATATTCAAATACTCAACATTTTCAAGTGGTCCAGGTGTGCCTTGTTCTTTGACATGTTTATTGAACTAGAATGTGCAAAAACAGAAGGTTTGTTCTTTTTTGTTTTTACCTGATCTTCTCTTACCCTGGGGAAACTGGAAAGAATAATTAAGGTCTTTTTTGAATAATGAAACAGCAATGAAAATTCATATAGTGTAACTTAGGTAGCTTTCCAAATCAATTTTTATTGTGTTCTTGTGCTCTAAGCCTCAAAAAACTAACAGTACTGAACAGAAAAAGTTGGCAGATATTTACACACACACACACACACATCTGGTAGGTGGAATTAAATAGATTCAAGCTATAATTTTGTTGCTATTCATTCATTAATGAATCAATTTCAAAAATATGTATTATACATGTAATATGTCTGGCAAATGGATAACACATTGGTCTAATAGGAACAATTATAGACAGACAAAATCTCTGCCTCTAAATAAATTACATTCTGGTGCAGATGGTATTTATTAACCAAATATTTATGTGTGTAAATATATTTAAATACTGTATTAAGTATTATGTAGGAAAGGAGTAGAATTTGTTAAATTAAATTCTTTTACATTTAATTTGTCTAAAGTTTTTTTCTTTTAAGGTAGTATAGCATTTAATGTTTGGTTCAGAGAGAATGTGCTGTAGAGCTCCAAAAATATTGTGAATTTTATTGTGCTCCATTAAAGGTTTTCAAAACTCAGTATGCTTTCCTATGCCCTGCTAGGAAAAAAAAACAAAACAAAAAAAAGCAAAGCGAAAACATCAACAAAAAAGCAAATGGTTTCTCTCCTCCTGTTTTTTTATTGTCCAGTTTTTGAGACAAGGCCTCACTCTGTTGGCCAGGCTTGAGTGCAGTGGCGCAATCATATCTCACCGCAGTCTCAAACTCTTGAATTCAAGTGATCCTTCCACCTCATTTTCCTAAGTAGCTAGGATTGCAGGAATGAGCCATCACATCTGGTCACCACCTGTTTAAGTGTCTGCTTCTGTAAAATTTTGTTTGGATGTTGACACTGATGATGCTACATGTGCATAAAAGGGTTATGAAAGGTTCACATAATGAGATGTACATGGGATGCAGAGCTGGCTTCCCAAACAGGTGTGAAAAGGACTTTAGAGAACCATGTAAAGAGTGATGTAGAGCTTTTCTATATTTAAAGGCAGAGCTTGAATGAGGGTGCCTACAAGGCCTGAACTTGCACGACTTGAACTTCTTGCCAGAGCAAAAGGAGAGATAACCTCAACTTTCTCATCCACTTGCCCAGATGAAAGACACAAGGGGAAGGGGAAATGTGCTTAAAAACTGTATGCAGTCAAATACCACGTTATGGAGTCGGCCACTTCATTATAGCTGTGATATACAATGATCAAATTATTTTCCACAGTGTCTGAACTCTCTACTTAAGTTTCTTACCTTTAATGGCGAGAAACATTAGCAGTCCACATGATCCTAGGATCTGGAAGTGGAAGTGATGGCAGTCAGCTTTGAGGAAGTGCCTGACGCACTGTTTACAATAGCAAAGACCTGGAACCAACCCAAATGCCCATCGACGATAGACTGGATAGGGAAAATGTGGCACATGTACACCATGGAATATTATGCAGCCCTCAAAAACAATGAGTTTGGGTCCTTTGCAGGGACATGGATGAACCTGGAAACCATCATTCTCAGCAAACTGACAGAAGAGCAGAAGATCAAACACCGCATGTTTTCACTCATAGGCGGGTGTTGAACGATGAGAGCACATGGACAAAGGGAGGGGAGCACTACACACTGGGGTCAGTTGAGGGGAAATAGGGGAGGGACAGTAGGGGGTGGGGAGCTGGGGAGAGATAGCAAGAGGAGAGATGCCAGATGTAGGTGATGGGGAGGAAGGCAGCAAATCACACTGCCACATGTGTACCTATGCAACAATCTTGCATGTTCTTCACATGTACCCCAAAACCTAAAATGCAATAAAATAAATAAATGGAAAAAAAAAAAAAAAAGAAAGACCTTGGTGGTGATTCTGGAGGCACTGTCTCAGCAAATGAGACTGAAGGGTATAGTGTCTTTGATATTTCCAAAGGCATAAACTTTGAATTGATATAGAAATTTACTTATAATCCCTGAATGTGTTTTAAAAATTGGAGTGTGAGATGATTGAAGAGATTAAAATCAAAGGCTTTACATTAGTTATTTATTTTCTATAGTAGATAAAGAAAGAGCTCAGTAATTTGGTTTCCATAACTTGCTTTAGAAAAAAAGTGGTTGAAACTTATTAGTACTTTCTATCTAGAAGAAGACTTGTCCTAGGTTTTAGCTGACAAGAGGATTTTCTTCCAAATTTCACCCAAACTTGTCAACAGAAATATTTTGAACTATAGGCATAAGAAAATGAGGTAAATATGGAAAAACTTAATAGAAAAGTAAAATGATTTGTGATATGTTAAAATAGAAGTTTAACTTATGCATTTTAAAACTTTTCTTCAAGTTCACATTTTTTTCACAATGGCTTCTTAAAATTAGCATAACATTAATTGGTTTGACTATTAGTTCTCACAACCTCAAGGAAGCAGAAATCAACCTTTAGAGTTTTCACAAGTAACAGTTAAAAATGATGACTATACTATTGTAAACAGTGTTGCAATGAACATTCGTGTGCATGTGTCCTTATAGTAGAATGATTTGTAATCCTTTGGATTTATACACAGTAATGGGATTGCTGGGTCAAATGGAATTTCTATTTCTAGGTCCTTAAGGAAAAGACCTGGAACCAACCCAAATGCCCATTGATGATAGACTGGACAGGGAAAATGTGGCACATATACACCATGGAATATTATGCAGTCATCAAAAAAGATGAGTTCATGTCCTTTGTAGGGACATGGATGAACCTGGAAACCATCATTCTCAGCAAACTGATACAAGAGCAGAAGATCAAACACCGCATGTTCTCACCCACAGGCAGGTGTTGAACGATGACAACACATGGACACAGGGAGGGGAGCACTACACACTGGGGTCTGTTGGGGGGAAATGGGGGAGGGACGGGGAGGTGGGGAGAGATAGCATGGGGAGAAATGCCAGATATAGGTGAAGGGGAGGAAGGCAGCAACTCACACTGCCATGTGTGCACCTATGCCACTATCTTGCATGTTCTTCAAATGTACCCAAAAACCTAAAATGCAATAAAAAAAGTAAAAAAAATTGATGACTACTTGGATAGCATTTAATTGCTAGAGTGGATATCAATCAACAGTTTCCAACATCCTTTGGTTATCCAAGTAAAGTCAAATTCATAGCATATTTTGTAAAAAAAAGAAAAAAAAAAAAACGAAACATGTCATTTCATCCTCCTGGTCACCAATATTGATTGATTAAATGATACTGACTTTCAGGAGTATTGATAGCACACTAATCACACCACATTTTTGTTGACTTGTAACTGGTAGTTGTTGCCCCTTGTTCAACGTTAGAGAGTAGGTTACATCACATACCTTGGGTGGCTAAAACATTAGAAGACCAAGCTGAAGAAACAAATGCTGAAGTTGTTCCCTTTGTTGCAGCCTGCAGTGAAAGACATAATACTTGCTTTCAAACCAGTTGTTTAAAAGCACAGACAAAAGAAAAATCTATCCTTCCTAAAACAGTAACTTTTTTGGGATTGACAATCATACTCAAATCTGGGAGTATAATAGAGACAGGATTAGAAAAACTAAGTTTTTAATCATTACAGATCCAAAGCATACAGTGGGAGAAAAAGAAAAAATATGTATATGTGTGTGTGTATATATATAAACAAATAACACTTTACTGGTTTTATTTCAATAATAATAAAGATTTTTAAAAATTATTTAAATTTTATTATTAGCATTTAGGATATCTTAACTTTATTCTGTATATTTTGAATTTTTATTAAATGTGTACAAAATTTTTAAATAATAAAATAATAAAATTTGATGTCAAATTATGTATAGAATATGAACTAAATCATGTAAGCAAAAGATATTTATACAGAAAATTTGGAAAGACATATTCCAATTTGTGACAGTGACTGTGCCTACTTATGTTTATTTATACGTTTATACACATTTTATTGTTTTTTGAAATAATTTTTATGAATATATCTTTCATAATCATAAAATCCATACAGTATGCAGACTGTACTTAAGAAAATATTTAAATATTTCCTTTTTAATGGATTGTATTGATTTTACTTCTTTGTTCCCCTATATGTAATCATTTCTAATTTAGTAGATTTAATGGTAATAACTATAAGAGCAAATACGATATATTCAAAATTAATAATAATTTCTAATTATGCTTTTGGCAGGATTTTATAGAAAACATATTAATGTTGTCAAGTGAATTAATTTTTCTCTCAAAAGTAGTTTTTGGAGCACAGAGAAAACAGTAAGTATTTATTTCCTCATAGGAATATTTTAAGTTACTCCATTAAAATCATGAATGCAAAATGTAATTTTCCTTAAGTGTTTTATGTGCATGTTCTAAATATTTATTTATATTTTTTAATTTAAAAAATTAAAAGAAATAATGTAGGGATCTTAAAATGTTCGATAAATAAGTTAAAGTGATTACAATTGTTAAATGTTTGTTTCATTTTACAACTTAATTAAATTCCCTTAAACACTTAAGAGACATTTGGATATTAAACATATTTAATTTTTATTTTTAAACCTATTAAATGACTATCAAGGCAATTACTAATCAGAATAATTTTCTGAACAACTTAATTATTCCTGTGAATTAACATTAGTGTTATGTTTGTGGAAAATCAAGTGCTGTCAAACATTTGCTAATATTAAAATTTACTGTATTCTTATGAAAAAGTGCTATCATCACTGGTCATTAGAGAAATGTAAATCAAAGCCACATTGAGATACCATCTCAAGCCAATTAGAATGGCGATCATTAAAAAATCTGGAGACAACAGATGCTGGAGAGGATGTGGAGAAATAGGAACACTTTTACACTGTTGGTGGGAGTATAAATTAGTTCAACCATTGTGGAAGACAGTGTGGAGATTCCTCAAGGATCCATAAATAGAAATTCCATTTGACCCAGCAATCCCATTACTGGGTATATACTCAAATGATTATAAGTCCTTCTATTACAAAGACACATGCATACGTATGTTCATTGTGGCACGGATTACAATGGCAAAGTCCTGGAACCAACCCAAATGCCCATCAACGATAGACTGGACAAAGAAAATGTGGCACATATACACGATGAAATGCTATGCAGCCATAAAAAAGGATCAGTTTGTGTCTTTTGCAGGGACATGGATGAATCTGGAAACCATCATTCTCTGCAAACTGACACAAAATCAGAAAACCAAACACTGCATGTTCTCACTCATAGGTTGGTGTTGAACAATGAGAACATATGGGCACAGGGAGGAGAGCATCACACACTGGGGTCTGTTGAGGGATGGGGGGCTGTAGGAGGGACAGTGAGGGGTGAGGAGGTTGTGGAGGGATAACACTGTGAGAAGTGCCTGAGGTAGGTGAGTGGGGGATGGAGACGGCAAAACACCATGGCATATTTGTACCTGTGCAACAATCCTGCAAGATCTGCACATATACCCCAGAAGTTAAAGTACAATTTTAAAAAAATTTACTGTATTCTCCTTTTTTTTTTTTTTTTTGAGACAGAGTCTTCCTCTGTCGCCAGGCTGGTGTGCAGTGGCATGATCTTGGCTCACTGCAATCTCCACCTCCTGCTTTCAAACTATTCTCCTGCCTCAGTCTCCCAGGTTGCTGGGACTACAGACGTGTGTCAACAAGCCCATTCAATTTTTGTATTTTTAGTAGAGATGGGGTTTCACCATGTTGGCCAAGATGATCTGGATCTCTTGACCTTATGATCCACCCACCTTTGCCTCCCAAAATTCTGGGATTACAGGCATGAGCCACCGTGCCTGGACTGTATTCGTTTATATCTTGCAAATGAAATCACGTGTCTAAAACTATACACTTCTAATTGTAATTAAAAGACCAAATGTTAGATATCACAAATATTTTAAATATCGAATCAGTACAGATTGTTCCGGGAATTTAAAATATATCTTTAAACTTGCCACAGATGTTATACCATGAAGCATTTGGATACAGAAATACATTTAGTTGTGAAAAACATTAAATAAGCTTTTCGTTTGCTTCTCAGTTGTGTGTTTTGTTTTGTTTTCATTTCGTGCCTGTTGAAATTATAAACATGTTTCAATCTCAAGTGGATTTCATTTTATGGTACAGGATTCAAAGATAGGGCCATGTGTCAAATCTAGCCAACAACACGGTTTTGTACTCCCCAGCAGATAAGAAGATTTCTAAAGTTTTTCAATAATTGGGAACGATTTTTATAACATTAGAAAATGATATGAAATTTAAATTTTAACATTCATAAATAAAATTTTAGTAAAACATCTGTGCATGCGTTGTCTGTTATTGATTAGAATTACAACAGCAGAGTTGAGTAGTTGTGACAAAGACTGAATGGCTTGCAAAGGTGAAAATAGTTGCTATACAACTATTCGTAGAAAATATTCTGGCCATTGGGCTCCTGATTTGAGATTTCAGCCTGAGATGAGAACCTGGGAATTATTATAAAAACTCCAGAAATAAAAATGGTAGGCCCATTTTCTCTGTCATTGACTAGGTGGGGTTTGTTTTAAAACACCCAACCTGTGAGTTTTTTTAACAAGATCTTTCCATTTTAGAACCCAACTTGGATTATCAACAAATAAAACAAACAAAGAGATAAAAATACTTAGATTTCCATTTAGGTCGTTTCACATCTAGATACAAATAATATGTTTACTGGTTAATTATAATATCTGCCATATGTCCTCATGCACTAATTCTCAGGGATTAGTACCCTTGTCAAGGAGACTGAAGGGAAAACTTTTTTCATTTCTTCCATCATGTGAGGACACGGCAAGAAGTTGCCATCTATAAGCCAGAAAGTTGGCCCTCACCAGATACAAAGTCTGACTCGACCTTGGACTTTTCAGCCTCCATAACAAAATAAATGTCTGTTGTTTATAAGCTACATTGTTTAAGGAATTTTGTAATACCACTCAAATGTACTAAGACAATAGTTAAAGAACTTTAGGTGATTTTTTTCTGTATCCGAGATGAAACATTTTGCTCGGCATTTGGAAAAAAATTAATACAAACAGAAACATTAAGTTTTGTGGGTTATTTTAAATGATTAAAACATCATTTTTTTTTCTTTCATCACAAGCATGCAAATGTTTTCTTCTGAATGAGAATATTTGAGAAAAGAAAGCATGGGAAAATCCTGAAATAGTGTCTGGCTTCTATTTCTCTTACTGGATAAAAGGTAATCTATTTTATCACCTTTTTCTATTGTATGAAAAATATTACATAAGTAAAATAAAAGCTTCCTTGTATAATTTGACTGTAAAATGGCAGAATCAACTTTGTGCATATTTGTGCTCCCTTTGTTGATTTTTGAAGTAGAATTTGTTCTTTACAGCCTGTTAAAATCGTTTGGGAAAATATTTTTATCTTCAGATTGTTTCCAAGTCAGGGAAAGGTATAAAACAGTTTTCTGTAAGATATGAGCCAGCATAGTGAAATAAGAATTCAAACTCTCTAGGTTCCTCCAACTTTTTGTAATGATATATAACCTCTTTCTACCTGTGCATACAGCGATAAAGGTAAAAACAGGGAACAGAAATATACTCCACTAGTGTTCCCCAGGTGATCTGACATTCATTTCTCTGCTGCCTTGTAGATGGGCTCTTCTGAGGGTGGTAACGATGCTGTCCTGAATTCAGAAACATCTCCACAGGGCCACTTGTCTTATTTTCATTTCCTTCAGGTTAATCTCTTCCTTCCCAAGAGGCAGATAGGAATCACAGTTTCTGAAACAATTGTAAACCTAGATGTCAGAAAAATGTGGAAAGCAGTGATCATCATTGACAAGACACGGGAGAGTATATCCATCTTTTTCAACCAGCCCCATCTTCTCCACATTTGTGGTGGCTTCCAGCAGGTGCTTTGTGGAGGCTTGCCCTTTTGAGGACTTCCTCATTCACCTCTTTCTGCCTGTGGGCTACTGTGGTGGATCCATTACATCTTTTTTCTCTCTTTCCCTGAAATCCTACTTCTTCCTATTTGCCTTTGTACTACATTGTTAGTAATGGAATTCCATCCACTTATTTTCTCTTTCCTTTATTTTTTATATAGGTAAAATTTATAGAATATACTGTTAACAGTTTTAAACTGTACAATTCAGTGATATTTACTGTGTAACTTAGTGTTTAGCATATTCACAATGTTGTTCAACCACGAAGTCTCTCTCCAGTTCTAAAACCTCTTCATCACTTCATAAAAACACCCAGTGCACATAAGGCAATTAATTCCCACTCAATCCTTTTCCCATTCCCTGGTAACCTCTAACCTGCTTTTGTCTCTATGGATTTGCCTATTCAGAATACATTATATAAAAGGAAACGTACAATATATGACCTCATGTATCTGGTTTCTTTCTACTAGCATAATATTTTGCAGGTTTATCCAGTCATAGCATGATCTCTATTTTGTGTTTTTTAATGACACAAACATTTTACATTGTACGCACATAGTACAATGTGTTTACCCGTTCTTATACTGATGTTCATTACAGCTGTTGCCTTTTGTCTATATGAATGAGACTCATTATAAAAATACACGTGCACATTTCTGTGTGGATATATATTTTTATTTCTCTTGGTATATACTTTGAAGTATTGGGTTTTATAGTAATTCTATGTTTAACTTTTTGAGAAACCGTTTTCCACAAATGCTGCATAATTGTAGATTCCCATCTGCAATGTACAAGGATTCTTATTTCTTCACATACTCATCAACACTTATTATTTTTCATTTTCTTGCTTAAAGCCAACTAGTGAATGTAAAGTGCTATCATCTTATGGTTTTGATTTTCATTTTCTTAAAGACCAATAGCACTGAATGTCTATTCATGTAGTTCTTGACTATTAATATATTGTCCTCATCTTGAATAGAAAGCCTATGCAAGATCTTTGACCACTTTTAAGCTGGGTTGTTTGGTTTTTGTTGCTGTTCAGTTTTAAGAGTCTTTCATGTATTCCATTAAACGCTTATCAGATACATGATTTGAAAATATTTTCTTTCATACTGCAATTTGCCTTTTCACATTCTTGAATATAACCTTTGACATACAAAAGTTGTTGTTTTTTTTTTTTTTAATTTTGTGAAGTCCAGCATGTCTTTATTTTCTTTTGTTCCTCTTGCTTTTGGTTCCAAATCTAAGAATACATTGCCAAACCTGAAATAATGAAGATTTTTCCGATGTTTTATATCAGAGTTTTATAGCTTTTTCCTTTATATTTAGACTGTTCATTTTGAGTAAATTTTTGTGTGTACAGTGAGGTACAGTGAGGTCTGTAATGGTGTCACTTGACCAGACTATGATGATCAGTTTAGTTTAACACTAATCTAAATGTTGCTGTGAAGGTATGTTTTAGGTGTGATTAACACAATAAATAGGCTTTAATTAACACATGTTACCCTCCATAATGTGGGTGGACATAATGTGGGTGGAACTGAAATAATCAGTTGAAGGCCTTTAACTAAAAATTAGGTTTTCTGAAAACAACACAAGGAATTCTGACTCAAGACTGAAATGTAGAAACTCTTATTAAGTTTTCAGTCTGCTGAGCTGATCTGTGGATTGAATGGGCTTCAGATTCAAGACTGCATCAACCCTTACCTGAATTTCTAACCCTTTGCCCCGCCCTACAAATTTCAGACTTCTCAGCCCCTACAAGTGTGTGACTTTTTTGCATTTGATCATCCATAATGTTGATATTCAATAAATCTCCAGCTTTCTTCTAACTATAGTGATTGAAAGCATTGGCTCTAGAGGTAGACTGCCTAGGTCTAATCCAGGTTCTTCCATTTACTATTTTGTGATCTTGGAAAAAATATTTAACTTATCCCTGCCTCCATTTTATAATCTATAAAATGGGTAGCTATATAAATGTGGTATTATGAGGAATGAATCCATTTAGAAATTAGTATTTATAAATCCCTTATTGCAATGTTCATAATAGTTGATATGTTTTAAATAAAATAAATTTCATTTTCTTTTTTAAAGAGAATAAAATTTTCTAGAATCAATTATTAACCAGTTGCTCATATAATTTATTTATTAAATGATGCTTATTTCCTTTTGAGATATGGAAGCTTGTTGGTGCATATACAAAATGCATTACCACACAGATGAAATGGTATAAATAACATTTGTTTGATGAGTAATATTTGGACTAGGAGAAATATGCGCCCATGTGTTAACACACATACATTATTATGCATATATACATAACATATGAATGCAATATGAATACATATTCTATATGTATTTATATACATATAGAATTGCATACATAGATTTTGGAACACATCCACATTCTTATATGGCTATATAAAAATGCATCAAATTTTCATAAGAGAGGTTATGTCTATATCATATTGGGTAAAATTTAATATATTTTTAAAAGTTTTGCCTTTTTAAAATGCCTTACAATCAACACACAGTGAGTTTAAAATCAATAAAGATAAGAGACTATATTGACAATTAGATTGTTACAAAGTCTTCATGAGAGATAGTAGAGTTTTCTTGGTTTTTATTTTAATAACTGCTTTATTGTATTCATTGAAGAAAAAAATGACAAAGCTGCTTGTTTTTAACTTCATTTAGCCCCATTCTCACTATTTTAGTGTGACTATACTGTAAAACTAAGTTAATACTGTTTATTTTAAAAATTTAAATATACCTTCTTAAAATTTTGTTGCAAACTTTACAAAACATTATTCTGAACAAAGAAATAAGGACTTGTCTAGTGGCTATTTTATAACAAATTGGTGTAGGATTTGTTTAGAAACCAAACTTTTAAGTAGAGAACTGTGAAATAAGGTGTCCCAGTGATGAGATCTTCTGACATCGAAAGAAGAGCCATGTTATGTGTTCACTAGCACAAAAATACACCAAGACAGCCTCTAAAATATTTTTTAATAAATAAAAATCTAAAAAAGAGTTTTTTTTTTTTTTCCCCAAAATGGAAAGAAGGCTATGTGCTCATAGCAGGAAAGAAAATAAAGTGGCCAACAGTTATCTTCCTGATGAAATAATGTTGCATAAAATTGTGATTGATCAAAATATATTATTAAAAGATAGTATTTTAAAAGTTAAAATAAATTTTATTTAGTAACTCATAATTAGCAAAATACCTCAAGAAAAATAAAAACTATTTTCCAAATGCCTCTGACAAAATATGAAGCTTGATATTTAATATTGAACATTATAATACTATTTCTTGCTTTTTTGTATCTTAATAGACTATCATTATTTTAATGTAATTTTTTTTCTTTCACTAGCTCTGTTCTCTGAGGTCAGAATGTTCTACATTGCTGAAAATACTTATTTTTTTTTTAATTAAGAAAATGACTAAGTAATGCATCTTTACATCAGAAAGTGGTATTGCTAAAATTACTTTTTAATGTTTGAATAACAGAAATGTTTCTTTCAAATATGAAGAAAACGTCTCCCAACATTACTTATCTAGTTCTTCAGCACATTCCATGATGAAAGAACTATTTACAACATTATTACCTTACAGTATTATTATTACATCAGCTGTGTTGGGGAAGTGTTTCATAATATTGTTCTCTATGTAGATGTAAGTCTGTGTCATTTCATGGCAATTAAATCAGCAGAGTTTTAAAAGTCTCTATATGTTAACAGAGCTTTGTGGAAGAAGCATCATCACCCTTTGAGCTCTACAGAAATTGGGATTATGACAACAGGATATGTTGAAAAACAAATAAATAAATAATACCACCAGGTTAAGTCTAGTAATATGACAAAAATAGTCAACATAAAACCTTCATAATATAAACACTATAATTAACAGATACGTTAAAAACAGACACAGAATTGATTTCACAGCTAATTTCATAAGACAGAAAAGAAAAACATCCAAGTGCCAGGAACACAGACTGAATCAAATGTTCAGGGGTAAATGTGTAAGTCGGCAATGTGGCAGTAGTGAGGATGGACACAGATATACAAGGGTCTAAAAGCTAGGACCTTGGAATCATGAATATAATATTCAGACAAAAAGGATGTGTGTATATCAGTCTCTTAGGGCTGCCATAGCAAAATTCTACAGACAGAGTGACTGAAACAATAATTTATTTTCTCACATTTCAAGAGGCTAGAAATTCAAGATCAGTGGGCCTTTAGGATTATATTCTGGTGAGACTTTTGTTAAAGAAAAAAAATATTCAGTGACACTTGCTAAAGCATCGTAAGGTAGCCTTCATTCAGGACCATACTGACAGGGGTAGAGACTCCTGCAATGAGATTTTTGCACTGGGGGAAACAGATTGAGATGAACTCCAAATATAATGTGGGAAAGTGATAATTTATTGCTAAGAATCAAAGTGGAGGTCAGCAAGGAAAATTATTTAGGAGTATAATAACATCAGGAGTAAGGGGAATTTTGAGTAAACTGGGGTAGAAGGGTTCTTACTAAAAGTAGATTTTTCAAGGAGGTGCACAGATAGGCCTATGAAAAGACTTAGGATCCCAACTAAAGTTTAGTCAAGCAAAGAATGATGATTACTTATTTTCTTGATTTGTAGAGGGCTGTCTTCTGGCTGTGTCCTCACATGATCATTCATCTGTGCATGCACAGAGAAAAGAGAAAGAGAGAGAGATAGAGAGACAGGGAGAGAGAGAGAGACTGTTGTGATGGGAAAGGAGAGATCTGGTGTATCTTTTTCTTCTTATAAGGACAACAAATCTCTCAGATTAGATCACCTTTTGACCTCATTCAAACTTAATCTCTGAAGACCTGAGTTCCGAATGCAGTTTCATTATTCATTAAAGCATCAACATATAATTTGTGGAAGAAACATTGTAGTTCTTAACAATGTGATGAGACTTTACGTAGAACCTTCTGGATGCCCATCAGCTGTAGACTGAATAAAAAAAAATGTGGTACATATAAACCAGGGAATACTATGCAGCTATGAAAGATGAGGTTGTGTCCTTTGCAGCAACTGTAGATGGAGCTGGAGGCCATTATCCTGAGCAAACTGACAAACAGAAAACCAATTACCAAATGTTCTCATTCATAACTGGGAGCAAAACCTTGAGTACTCATGGACACAATGAAGGGAACAATAAACACTGGGGCCTTTTTGAGAGTGGAGGGTGGTAGGAGGGTAAGGATTGAAAAACAATCGATTGGGAATGATGCTGATTACCTGGATAACAAAATTATCTGTGCACCACACCCCTGTGACGGGCAATTTACCCATCTAACAAACCTGTACATGAACCCCGAACCTAAAATAAAAGCTGAAGGCGAAAGGAAAAGAAGAGCAAAGTAAGTGTTATCAAGAAAGGCCTGGGCAAATATAAAGATCTGCCCTGCCACCACTGGTAACAATGCTGAATTCTGAAAGAGGCTCTGAGCCATAATTTTTTAAAATGATTAAAGATTTAAAAAGTTTGAAATATGTTTTTGATGAAGAAGACCAACTCCCTGTTAGTAGCATTATCAAATCTGGTACCACTCACAAGGATAGCAATAGCTAATGAAATCCAAGTATTACTTTGTCGAATCTAAAACATTAAAAGTAAAGGAAAGATGCCACTTCCGCTATATTGTACCAACTTCTGTTGCTGATGTTTTCTTGAGATGGAGTCTTGCTCTGTTGCTCAGGCTGGAGTGCAGTGGCACAATCTCAGCTTACCACAACCTCCACCCCCTGGTTTCAAGTAGTCTCCTGCCTCAGCCTCCCCAGTAGCTGGGACTAGAGACGCATGCCACCATGCCCGGCTAATCTTTGTATTTTTAATAGAGACGGGGTTTCATATGTTGACCAGGCTGATCTCAAACTTCTGACCTCGTGAACCGCCCACTTCAGCCTCCCAAAGTGCTGGGATTACAGGCGTGAGCCACTACACCTGTCTGCTCATGTTTTCAAAGATTTAAAGGCTGGCTATATTATCTTTCTAAGAATTAAAAAATAATAATTACTTAAAAAAGAGAATCCAAAAGTAGTCTTACACAAATATGTTCAATTAATTTTTGGAAAAATTACCAGGATAATTCAATTGGGAAAAGACAGTCCATCGAAAATTATGCTGAAATAAATGCATATAGATATTTAAAAAACTCAAACTATACTTACACAATGCATAATAACTTACTCAAATTAAATAATAGTAATATACAAAATAATTTTATTCACTCTTCTAAGAACATATAAGAGAAATCTTCATGAACTTGCAGAAGGCAAAGGTTACTGGGATAGAACATCACCATCATTTATCATAAAACGATAAAATTGAATTCAGCAGTGTTAAAATTATTGCTTTTTCTAAGATAGTATTAAATCAATTTTAAAAACAATCTGACAATAAGGAGAAAGTATTTGCAACATGTGTGGCATAACATGTCTGTTCACATTATATAAAGAACTCTCACAAGTCAGCATTAAGTACAGAACGTAATATGGGCAAGGGATTCCATAAATAACTTCAAAAAAACAATATACAAGTGGATAGTAAGCACATTATATGGTCATTATTCAGGGAATTAAAATTTTAAAACTCAGTGAAATACCATTTCACACTCAGTAGAATGACTAAATTTAAATTTCCAATCCAACTCTAAATGTTGAAAAATATCTATAGCAACTGTATTCTCAGTCTGCTCATAGGGATATAACTACTTTGAAAAATAGGTTCTTTTAAAGATAAATATATATTTACAATATGTCTCAGTGATTTCATTCCTTAATATTTATATAAAAGAATCAAAAGTAAATGTCTACAGAAAAACATTTTTATAAATGTTTATAGCCGCTTTATTTATAATGGCTCCAATCAAGAAGCAACTCAAATGTTCATCACAGGTGAATAAATTTTAAAAATATGGGATAGCCAAACAATGAAATATGATTGAGCAATAAAAAATAGTGAATTACTGATGTGTGTGATAGTAGAAATGAGTCTCAAAATATTAGGCTGAATGAAGAATATAAATAAGAAAAAATATGAACTGCATAATTTTGATTAATAAAGATTTGAACAGAAAGAGATAATCTCTATCCACCGAAAGAAAATAAGTAAATTTCTGCTATCATTGTAAGAAAAACAAGGGGGTACTTAGTGTAATGCAATTTTTTATACTTAACTCTGGAAGTAATTATAAGGTATGGTATTTTTAATAATGCATTGAACTTAAAATGAGTGCATTTTATTTTATGTAGGTTAAATCTCAATTTCAAAATGTATGTTCTGTTTTTAAGAACAAACACGATTTCATTAGATAATTCAATAAGTGTGCAAGGAAGAGATTCCCAGTGAATATTAATAAAATGAAAGCTAGTAGGTCTATAAGTGTTTTACAATTAAATTAAAAATATCTGTTGGCACATGCTCACACACATGCATATAACATAAAGCTGATCAAATAGCTCATGTTTAACAGAAAGGGAATATTTGTTAAGAAACTATAAAACATAAATCTTTGGGTATGTACAAATATAGATTCAAAATATTAAAAAGCAAAAAAGAAATTGATCAAAGTAATAGTGGTAAATTAAAACAACTTTAGTAAAAAATTGGTCAGAACATTTTTTTCCAACTCTGAGTTCAAGAGGTACATGTGCAGGCTTGTTATGTTTTTTTCTCACTAGCTCACAATATTTCTAAAATCTTCAGGTCCACTCTAAAAAAATGCAAATGATATTCAATGGCATTTTCAGTACATCTTTTAGGGTGCTCATACCTGAAAGCAGCAGAAAGTCTACTGAATTTTTTTTTGTTTGTTTGTTTTTTTGTTTTTTTTTTTTTTTTTCAAATTTGGGAAATGAGAAAAAAAGAGAAATGAGAGATTGAGAAAAAAATGAGAAAAAAAGACTTAGGGCAAGATGCTCTTCACATCTATTTTGAGAAGAATTCAGGCTGGGCATGGGGTATCATAAAATTCAGGGCTGGAATAGATTTTAAAAAGGCTGAAGAAGGATGATTTTGCTCTCTCTTATTAGGATAGAACATTCATTCTCCTGCCCTTGAATGTGAATCTTTTGGTTCTAGGCCTTCAGACTTTGACTAAATTCTACCACTGTCCTTGGAGTTAAACTAGATTATATCATGGAAGATTGTGGGAATTCTGTGTCTCCAATCTCATCAGCCAATTTTTATAATAAACGGTTTTGTATATATTCATCTATGTATTTTATTGGTTCCATTTCTCTGCAGAACTCTAACCAATACAGTGACCAAAGAAACATCAAAATAATGACTTTATCTAAGAGTGTTAGATCATGTATTCAACATGATCAGTACCTTTCCTGGTGGATAGACACTGGAGAAAGTGATTGAGTCACCTTTGTTTCCACCACAAGAATTGGTAAAGAAATTATGCACATCACATGATATACCAGTGCACAGACACATGTTTTAGCAACTCAATTCCATAGTTGTGCTTTTTCTTATTGGTACAATTTCAAAAATGCCCAGTCCTGTGGAGAATATATGTATACTTTCCCTAGAACCTAAACTTACCTTAGAGGTAAATGAAGCTCTGAAGCTACTGCATTTGGCATCCAAGTTAGAATGACTGAGTGATATGTAATAGCGTCCCAGAGTTTGATGAATTTAACTAAACAACATTAGTTATTGTCTGTAATCCAAGCACTTTGGGAGGCTGAGATGGGAGGATTGCTTGAACCAAGAAATTTGAGACCAGCCGGGGCAACATGGCATCGTTACTAAAAAATAAAAAAAAAATAAAAAAAATAGCAGGGTGTGGTGGTGTATGCCTGTAGTCCCAACTACTTGAGAGGCTGAGGTGGGAGGATCACTTCAGCCCAGGAGGCTGAGTCTGCAGTGAGCCCTGGTTTCACCACTGTACTCCAGCCTGGGCGACAGAGTGAGATCGTGTCAAAAAGCAACAAAATTTATTTATTCATGTCAAAAGCAGAAAATGTTTACTGATGGAGAGAGAAGAAAATAACTTTAATAAAATGAATACTTTTGGAAAACTGAATAATGAAATACATTCACTGTTTGCTACTCCATACTACTTGTTACATTCTCTATTAAGTAAAAGCAAGTAATTTTTATGCTTGCAATAATATGAGAGCCTGTGTAGACGATCTGACAATCCCTGTTACTTCTTTCTAGGAAGATAACTATTTTCCAGTGCCCTTTATGATAGGGAAGCAATCAAATTTATCAACCAAACTTTTTTTTTTCCCAAAATAAATAGAAAGGGAAGCTATCAAAATGTTTTTGGGAAAAAAGGATAAATGTGATTGTCTCTAAGCAGTCACAATATGTAGTAGCTCTATATAGGGTCCTAATTCTAGTTTCTGAGAAAATTTTCCTTTATTGCTGAAACAAGATAATATAGTTGATGAAGGCTTTATGTGATTCTTGCGTTTTCTAAGTTCCCTCAATTTACTGTTATTTATAATCATTACTCTTTCAGCTGTGTCAATTATTCTATGATTATCTCAATCACTAAACATTCCTTGTTGATTATTTTCTGTTTCCTTCATTGTTACCTAGAATGTATCTTCGTTTATCATTCAAAAACATTTAGAATCTCATGCTTTTTATTTCTGCAAGCTATTTTCCCTTTTATTCTACTTTTTCACTCTATGACCTATGTTTATTTTGTTTTATCTTTTCATTCTTTCCCTCACTATCCTTATTTCTTTGAATATTGTGGGTAAAGATTCCTCATCAATCTAACAAATACCTTAAACCTTTCTTTTTTCTTTTCTTTTTTTTTTTTTTTTTTTTT
>NW_016108215.1:44826-54541 GCF_001604975.1 Cebus imitator | reverse complement strand
GCTCTGTCACCCAGGCTGAAATGCAGTCGTACAATCACAGCTCATTGCAGGCTTGACCTCCTAGGCTCAGGTGATTTTCCTTCCTCATCCTCCAGAGTAGCTGGGACTACAGGTGTGCACCACCACATCTGGCTAATTTTTTGTATTTTTTAGTAGAGACAGGGTTCTGCCATGTTGCCTATGCTCATCTTGAACTCCTGGGCTCAAGGGATACACACATCTTGGCTTCCTAAAGTACTGGGATTACAGGAGTGAGCCATCACATCCGACGAATACTTTTCTTAATACCACTTTTGAATTAATAATTTATTATTTTGTCTTTGCATTTAAAAAGTCAGTTAATCACCAAATTTGTCTGCAATCTTTTTTCTTCCACTGTTTCTCACTTACACCTTGGCTCATTAGTAAACCTAAATAAACACAGTACTCAATGATGATTCTTTTACCTTGTCTTCTTCTTGGCTGGATATATAGTTTTAATAAGAGATTATTCTATATTCCATGAGTTCTAGCTTAGTTGAAAATATTTATTTATTCAGCTTTCCTGACTAGATAATTCTTGTGTTCATCGGAAGTCTTTTTGGATGCATGTACATTTCTTCTTTGTGATACCCTATTTTCAGAAGACTATGGTATATCCTTTTTTTGTAAGGTACTTTCTTCTATGTTTGTCTAAGAGGGTATTTTTCTCTCTTCCTTTCTTAGAGTCTATTATCTCTTAAGACTACATCTCAAGTTGCAATTTAAATGTTCCACCAGTGAACTGTTTTAGTTGATATTTGCTTAACCATTATTTCTCACTGCATGACATGCCAAGGTGGTTTGATCTCAAGAGCATTTTAGCTTCATTCATTTTCTCCACCAATACTCTGCACAGCAAAAGAAACTATCAATAGAGTGAACTGGCAACCAAAAGAATGGGAAAACATTTTTGCAATCTACCCATCTGACAAAGGACTAATATCCAGAATCTACAAAGAACTTAAACAAATTTACAAGAAAACAAACAAACAACCCCATCAAAAAGTTGGCAAAGGTTATGAACAGACACTTTTAAAAAGAAGACATTTATGCAGCCAGAAAACTTATGAAAAAAGCTCATCATCACTGGTTATTAGAGAAACACAAATAGAAACCACATTGAGATACTATCTCATGCCAGTTAGAATGGCAATCTTTAAAAAATCAGGAGACAACAGATGCTGGAGAGGATGTGGAGAAATAGGAACGTTTTTACACCTTTGGTGGGAGAGTAAATTAATTCAACCATTGTGGAAGACAGTGTGGCAATTCCTCAAGGATCTAAAAATAGAAATACCATTTGACCCAGCAATCCCATTACTGGGTATATACCCAAAGGATTATAAATCATTCTGTCATAAAGACACATGCACACATATGTTTGTTGCAGTACTGTTCACAATAGCAAAGACTTGGAACCAACCCAAATGTCCATCAATGATAGACTGGATAAAGAAAACGTAGCACATACTCACCATGGAATACTATGCAGTCATTAAAAAAAGATGAGTTCACATCCTTTGCAAGGATATGGATGAAGCTGGAAACCATCATTCTCAGCAAACTGACACAAGAACAGAAAACCAAACACCTCATTTTCCCACTCATAAATGGGTATTGAACAATGAGAACACATGGACACAGGGAGGGGAACATCACACACTGGGGGGTGGGTGGCTATGGGAGAAACAGCAGGGGTTGGTGGGATTGGGGAGGGCTAGCACTTGGAAAAATACCTAATGTAGATGATGGGGTGATGAATGCAGCAAACTACTACCATGGCACAAATAATCTAGAAAACTTAGAAGAAATGGATAAATTCCTGGAGACATACACCCTCACAAGATTAAACCAGGAAGAATTTGAATCCCTGAATAGAACAATAACAAGTTCTAAAATTGAGGCAGTAATTAATAGCCTACCAACCAAAAAAAAGCCCAGGACCAGATGGATTCACAGCAGAATTCTACTAGAGGTGCAAAGAGGAGCTGGTACCATTCCTTCTGAAACTATTCCAAACAATAGGGAAAGAGGGCCTCTTCCCTCACTCATTTTATGAGGCCAGCATCGTCCGAATACCAAAATCTGGCAGAGACACAACAAAAACAGAAAATTTCAGGCTAATAATCTTCATGAACATCAATGCTCAAATACTCAATAGAATATGGGCAAACCAAATCTAGCAGCACATCAAAAAGCATATCCACAACAATCAAGTTGGCTTCATCTCTGGGATGCAAGGAGGGTTCAACAAATGCAAATCAATAAATGTAATATATGAACCAACCCAAATGTTCATCAATAATAGACTACATAAAGAGAATGTGGCACATATATGCCATGGAATACTATGCAGCCATAAAAAGGATGATTTCATGTCCTTTGCATTGACTTGGATGGAGCTGAAAACCATCATTCTCAGCAAACTAGCACAGGAAGAGAAAACAAAACACTATATGTTCTCACTTGTAGGTGGGTTATAAACAATGGGAACACATGGACACAGGGAGGGGAACATCACACACTGAGGCCTATTGGGGGGTGCGGGTCAGGGGAGAAATGGCATTAGGAGAAATACCTAATGAAGATGACAGGTTGATGTGTGCTGCAAACCACCATGGCACGTGTATACCTATGTAACAAACCTGCACATTCTGCACATGTATTCTAGAGCTTAAAGTATAACAACAACAACAACAAAATTCTGCTTACCTCTAAAGTTCTCTACTGTTATTACTGCCTACAGTTGTAGGCATTCTATTGTCATAGATGGCAGTGTAACATTTCAATTGAGCTAACAAAAATTGTTTTTGATTCCTTGCAAGTCAAAAGTATTGATCCTAAGGTTCTAGGCTTCATGACACCTGACTAGAGACACCCATTACTGTCCTGCTCTTCAAAGAAGAACCAAAACAGTAAGTAGGTAATAATACATCAAATTGAGCAGTCAAGAGAAAACACTGGGATTCAGCAGGGAGGTGACAAGGAACCTCTGAGGAACAGAAAGACAGGAAGCAAAACAGCCATCCAGGTCATAATCAGATCAGAGCCAGGAGGAGCTCTCCATTGTGGGGAAAAGAAGAGAGATTCCCAGTGGCTTATATTCTCACCACAGAGTCCTAAAATTCTAGCCACAGAAGAGACACTTAAGGCCTTTATGCACCCTGAGATTAGTATAGAGAGGTGAAGAGAGTCCACATAAGGGTATTGTTCTAAGAGGAAGTTCACGTTGGGTCACACAGAAACCCCTGAGACCCAAACAGCTGCAGCAAAGTGCCATTTTGAGAGCCCAGCTTCCAACAGTTTATATTTTTCCCTGGAGCCTGTTTTCCAATATCCACATCCTTAGAGCACAGTTGATATCCCCCATGTCCACCCACAGAGCTGCAACATCGGGATGCCTGCTGGATCCAGTGACGACACGAGCCCTCCAGCACTCTAGTACATGTGGTGTCTTTTGCTCAGAAAATGAGTATTGCAGTGCATCACACCAGGGAGCCTGCCCCCCAACACTAAAGAAGCCAAAATTTTTACTCCCTAGAGCCTAAGAACTGCCCACTTGGGGCTGCTGCCACTGAAAGTAACCCAATCACCCTCTGGCCACTGGGCTGCCATGCACCTACAAATCCCTCAGAGAACCCAAAGACTGGCTCACCTGTGTGCCATCCTGGGGTCTGATGACATGCTCATCAGTGCCCACTTGCAGCTGATGCTGGTGTGCAAGAATGCTGTCCAGAGACTTTTAAACTGATCTGCCCCACTTGCCAGTACTGGACCCCACGTAGGCTTTCTGGGAGCCTATGTTAGGTCTGCCCCACATATAGTTACAACTGCTGACATTCTTATATGACATTGAGGGCCCTGACATTCTTATGTGTCATTGAGGGCCCACAAGAAGTGTGCATTGAAAGCCCATGCACACTTCCTGGGGTCCTGGAAACTGGACCACCCAGCCTACCTCTGCCACCATTTGTGCCCATGTATGCTAATCAAGGGCTGGCTTACTGCTGCTGCCATCACTGTTGGCACCTGAGCATGCCGCCTAAAGGCCCAAAGACCCACCTTATAGGACCTGCCATCAATAGATCCCACAAACATTATGTGATTGCATTAGAATCAGCACTATTAGCCTACTGCTGCCACCATGGATGCACCAGGACCAGCTAACCTGGTGTGTTGATGCCCAAAAAAACCTCAAAACAGCCCTCACTAACAACTGCAGCTGCCTAAGCCTCTGAGGAGCTCACAAACACCACTGATACTGACTGCAAATAAATCATATAGAGACTACACTACTATGCCCACCCAGAATCAAAGCCAAAGCACTCTACCCGACCAACACTATAGACACATCTATAGAAATGTCTTTCACTACAAAAGCCAATGGGCAAAACGAGAAGTAACTGCTATACCAGAGGCACAGATGTAAACATAATGACACAAGAAACATAAAAAAGTAAGGAAACATATCAACTTCAAAAGAACACAATAATTATCAGAAGCAGACTTCAAAGGAAAGAAAATCTATGAGATGCCTAAACATTTTTTTTCAAAATAATATTAAAGAAATTCAGTGAGATACAATAAAACATCAATAATAGAAATCAGGGGAAAAGTCTGCATAGAGACATATATCAAAATTAAATAAGTAAACTAAAAATCTGAAATTGAAAATTTCAAAGATTGAAATAAGTAATACAATTGAAATTTTAAAATTCCTGAGCTTGAAGACAGGTCTTTTGAAATAACCCAGCTGGACAAAAAAGTATAAAAAAGAATGAAGAAAATCTACATGACATGTGAGACATCATAAAGCAATCAAGTGTTCCAATTTGGGGAGTTCTGGAAAAAGAAGAGATGAGCAAATGCACAGTAGATAGAAAGAAATAATAAAAATCAGAGCAGAACTGATCAAAATGGTGACTAAAAAATGCAAAGTATTAATGAAACAAAAAGTTGTCTTTTAAAAATATAACATCAACAAACTGCTAGCTAGATTAACCAGGAGGAGATGACCCAAGTAAATAAAATCAGAAGAGAAAAAAATGGCATTACAATAGACACCACAGAAATGCGAAGGATCATTATAGACTGTTATGAACAACTATATGCTAAAAAATTGGAAAACCTACAGAAAACTGAAAAATTCATAGACATATTAACTCACCAAGATTGATCCAGAAAGAAATGTAAAATTTGAACAAACCGGTTACATGTAACAAAATTGAATCAGTAATAAAAAGCATCCACAGAATTGGATGGGGGTTAACTGCTGAATTCTACCAAATTAATTAAAAAAAAGTAACACTAATTCTTCTTAAACTGTTCTAAACAATTGAAGATGAGAGGCTGGCATTACCCTGACATCAAGCCAGACAAGAATAGAACAACAACAAAAACTACAGACCAACATCACTAGTGAACATTAATATAAAATCCTCAGAAAGTACTTGCAAACCAAACCAAACAACACGTCAAAGAGATAATACACCATGATCAAATGGGATTTATCCCAGGGACGTCAGGATAGTTCAGCATATGCAAATCAATAAGTGTGATATATCTTATCCACAGAAAAAGGGGGAAATACAATATGCTTATTTCAATAAATGAAAAAGTGTTTGATAAACTTCAGCAGCTCTTTATAATAATTACTCTTAACCAACTAGGCATAAAAGGATCATACCTCAGTAAAACTAAGGCTGCATGTAACAAATTCACCAATAGCATTAGAATCCATGTGGAAACGCTGAAAGCCTGTCCTCTAAGAAGAAGAACAAGCAAGGAGGCCCACTTTCCACAATTCAATGTAATACTCAATTCTAAGCCAGAGCAATCAGGCAAGATTAAAAAAAAAAAAAAAAAAAAAAAAAAGGATTGGCTTTCTGTTCTTGGGTCAATTTGCTGAGAATGTTGGTTTCCAGATTCATCCAAGTCCCTACAAATGACATGAACTCATCATTTTTTATGGCTGTGTAGTATTCCATGGTGTATGTGTAACACATTTTCTTTTTCTAGTCTATCATTGATGAGCATTTGGGTTGGTTCCTGGTCTTTGCTATTGTACATAGGTGGGTGTTGAACAACGAGAACACGTGGACCCAGGGAGAGGAGCATTACACACAGGGACAGTTGGGGGGATTGGGGAGAGACAATGGGGGATGGGGAGGGAGTGGAGGGCGGTGAGGGATAACACGGGGAAAAATGCCAGATATAGTATGCATCTAAAGTAAAATGAATTAAAAATAATAATAATAATGGAAAAAAATAAAAGGAATTAGAAAAAGAAATTTAAATGATTTATTTCTGTAGATGGCATGATCTTAAACATAGAAATACCTAAATACTCCATCTAAATACTTTTAGAACTAACAAATTCAGTAAAGTTACAGGATAAAAATCAACATATAAAAATCAATAGTGTTTCTATGCACCAATAGTGAACCAGTTGAAAATAAATTGAGAAAACCATCATTTTTATAATAGCTACCCAACAAAATACCTAGGAATAAATTTAACCAAAGAGGTAAAAGGTCCTTAAAAACCATAAAACACTAATAAAATAAACTTAAGAGGCCACAAACAAATTGAAAGACATCTTATGCTGAAGAACAAAATACCATACTTCTAATATGCCCATACTATCCATAGCAATCTACACATTCAAATCAATTCCTGTCAAAGTACCAAAGGTATTCTTCAGAGGAGTAGAAAAAAGAAAAGCCCTAAAATTTGTATGGAGCCACAGAAGACATCAGATTACCAAAAAATCTTGAGCAAAGAGAAAAAAAAAAAAAACCTGCAGACATCACACTACCTGAGTTCCAAATATACTACAAAGTTTTAGTACCCAGAACAACACAGTAAAACAGATATGTAGACCAATGGGACAGAATAGAGCACCTAGAAAGAAGTTCAACTATATATAGCCAACTGACTTTTGACAAAGCTGCCAGCAATATACATTTGGGAAAGCAAATCTTTTTAAACAAATGGTGCTTAGCAAGCTTTATATCCACTTGTCAGAAATGAAAGGAGACCCTTTTCTTTCACCGTATACAACAATCAATTCAAAATAGATTAGAAATTTAAACATAGGATTCAAATCTATACAAATGCTTGAAGAAAACATGAAGGAGACACTTTAGGAAATTAGTCTAAGCAAATATTTATGACTAAGAGTTCACAAGGACAAGAAACAAAACCAAAAAGGAACAAATGGTACCGTATTAAACTCAAAAGCCTATGCATAACAAAGAAAAAACTCAACAGAGTGAAAAGACATCCTGTAGAATGGGAGAAAATATTTTCAGATTAATCATCTAACAATAAACTAATATCCAGAATACACAAGGAACTCAAACAACTAATCAGGAAAAAACAAATAATGACATTAAAAAATGGGCAAAGGATTTAAATAGATATCTCTCAAAAGAAAACATAAAAATGACCAACAGGTCTATGAAAAAATGTTCAATATTGCTAATCATCAGAAAAATGCAACCCAAAACCATAATAAAATATCATTTTGCTGAAACTAGAATGGCTGTTATAAGATACATAAAAATAGCAAATGCTGAAGGGGATGTGGAGAAAGGGGATCTCTTTTATTCCTACGTTATTGGTGGGAATGTAAATCAGTGTGACTACTATGGAAAACAGAATGGAGGTTTCTCAGAAACTATGAATAAAACTACCACATGATCCAGCAATTGTACTACTGCATATTCACCGAGATGTGTTGAATGCTTATGTCTACACTAAATGTGCATGTGGTTATTTATAGCAACTTTATTTAAAATTACCAAAACTTGGAACAATCAAGATGTCCCTCAGTAGGTGAATGGATAAATAAGTGATGGTACATCCAGGCAAGCAAATATTACTCACTGCTAAAAAGAAATAAGCTANGAAATCAGCATGCTGAGGAGACATCTGCACTCCCATATTTTATTGCATTACTATTCACAGTAACCAAGATATGGAGCCAAACTAAGTATTCATCATTAGATGAATGGATAGAGAATGTGGTAAATATACACAACAGAATACTACTAAGTCCTAAAAAAGAAAACAGTGCTGTATTTTCAGTAACTTGGATGGAACTGGAAGTCATTATGTTAAGTGAAATAAGCTAGGCATGGAAAGACAAAAATTGCATTTTCTCACTCATATGTGGAAGCTAAAAAGAAAATTGATCTTATGGAGGTAAAGAGTATAAAGATGGCTACCAGAGACTTGGAAGGGTGGAGCTGGAATCTAAGGGTACCAACATGCAGTTAGATAAAAGATGTAAGTAAGTTCTAGTGTTCAATAGCATAGTAGGGTGAATACAGTTACTAATAATTTATAGTGTATGTCATAGTAGCTAGAAGAGAATATTAGAAATGTTCCCAACACAGAGAAATGATAAATATTTCACATGATAGATATCTTAAATACTCCAATTTGCTTGTTACACATTGTATATATGTATCAAAACATCACACATACTCTGTAAATATGTAAAATTATTATGTATCTATAAAAATGTATTGATCCTATATAAGAAGCTTTTCTTATATGTATATGTGACTTCTTTAAGGAAATAGAAAATAATTGGGGATGAGCTTAAAGAGATTTTAAAAAGCAAAAAGCAATTTATTTTTCTTTATTACACATGTACTTTGGATATAGCCCCCTTTTGAATAAATTCTATTTATAGAGGCATAATCACTTGGGCTCTGTCAGATATTTATCTGTATGCATTGTTTAGTTCCCAGGAAGAGATCTTTGCTCAATATTGAGTCATGACTTATTTATAGTACTTTCAAATCCATTAAATTCAACATGAATTCTTGGGGTTTTGCCAGTACAGGGTTTATTCTGTGTTTTCTTTTTCTTTTACAATTTTCAGATGCTCAAACATGACTTGTCAAGCTAAATCATTACATACATTCTCTCCTTCATTGGTTTTTGGCAAGGTTTTCTGCCTTATAGTGTCAGGCCCATACTATTATTTTTATTGAAATGAAACCCACTATAATGCATCCACAACTCCATGAGTTGAGAGTTTATCTCTGGATTAGTATGTTTTCAACAGTATACACTCTACAGAATCATTCTAAATTATTTATTATAAACTTAAATGAAGTAAGTAAAGCTCTGTATTTTATTAATTTTTTTAAAATTCTTAAATGCCAACAGATAACAAGATTTTGAAAAATAAAAAAGAGAACTGCTGACAACATTTAACCTTCAGGCACAACAAGAAATAATCATTTTCTGTAATGCTTTTTCCATTTATTGATATGTGCTATATTAAACTGGATAAAGCAATGGAAACTATTGCTTTTTCTGAAATAATGCATTTCGTAGGAAGAGATAATTTTTTTTTCTTCAATGAATTTACGCCCATTGTTGTCAAATATCTATTTTATTGTTGTTGTCTTTCTTGGTTTTTGGATTTTTTTGGTAAACTTTGTGCACGTGGCTCAAAACTATTTTCACAGGAATAGCTGATACAAAATATATAATGAGTCCTTAGAAGATAGAAATAAAGGGCATTCAAATGGGAAAGGAGGAAGTCAAATTGTCTCTATTTGCCGACGACATGATTGTATATCTAGAAGACCCCATCGTCTCAGCCCCAAACCTCCTGAAACTGATAAGCAAGTTCAGCAAAGTCTCAGGATACAAAATCAATGTGCAAAAA